>NC_065961.1:8062500-8270000 GCF_021464435.1 Cataglyphis hispanica | reverse complement strand
TTAAAGCTAAACATCAAAATCTAAAAAAAGGAAATTATCTTACACGAGACACATTTATAATTACAGGCAAATTGCGTTTATATTTCCGCAAGATTGCCTATTGCGTGGATTGTCCGTTCCTTTTCCTTCGCCGAAAGGAGAAGAAGAAAAAGAAATAGAAACAGGCACGTTTGACTAATTTACGAAGGATACAGTTGATCATTTGCAAGTTTATTGATGCATTAATCCATTTCTCAATTTAACTATTTCATATTCAGATCAATTTGAAAAAAAAAATAGAAACGTGTCGGGAAGAGAAACAAGTATGAAAGCAAAATAGCGGCACGTAAAAGCTCGATTCAATTCCAATTCCTATACAATCAATGACAAGATTTCTCTGACATATCAAGGAAGTAATTGTGTGCAAATGACAAAGAAACGATTTTTATGAGAAAAATATCAATTAAATCGTATCTCTATCTTTCGGGAGGGATAAGAGAATTTTCCTAAAAGTTTTTTAAGAAAAAAAAAAAAAAAAAGACTACACTGTAACTTAACTTTTTCTCATTTTATCCTTATCGATCGAATATTAATTATTAAATACAATATCATTAATTTTCTTATGAATGGCTTGATACAATAGACACAACTGGCAATACGTTTCTATCACAACAAGATTGGTATTATCGCTTTGAACACAGTGTAATTTTCATATCGCGTAGAAAACACAGTGAAAAGAATGACATTGCGAGAAAACTATCTTTGCTATTATTATAATTATTATTACATACGAAATAGACTGCGAAAAAGAAATAATCCAATCGCTCGAAAAAAAGAAATCATGATTAACTGATTAACTATATAAAAACTGATTAATTGCAATAAATAACCGAGCGTGAAATATAGAAAACTAACAATGGTTCTTGCAACAAGAAGGTTCCCTATGTATCCCTTACTGAACAAAACTTGAAATGAAAATAAAATACTATTATCCCATTCCATATTAAATGGAAAAATTGGCAGTTAAGAATCCAGGCACGGGTATCGGTGCGCAAACTTATTATTGTTAAATTCAATTAATCATAATGAGCATTTAAAAAAGTACATTTTGGACCGTTTTTTGTTCCATCTTCAGCATAGGTACAAATATATAGAGAACAAATTGAAATTCTGAAACTTGACATACACCACATTTGCAAATGCAGTCAAATCTCAAATATGATATTATATTGTAAAATAAACGTATGGCATATACGAATGGCGATTGAACAGGTTTTAATAAGCCTCTTTTCCGATTATTATTTTAATTTGAGATTTGAGACTGCAACTAAAAATATGTCAAGTTTTAAAATTCCAATTTGATCTCTATTTGTACCTATATTGAAGATAGATCAAAAACGGTTCAAAAAGTACATTATTAAATGCACATTAGTTAATTAAATTTAACAATAATAAGTTTATCCACTGATAACTAGGCTATCTGCCAGTTTTTTCATTTATATTTAAGAATATTAAATTTTTATATATATTACTTTATATAAGAGAGATTAATCTTCTCCAAAAGTTTTTGAGAAAATGGATTAAATTGTGTTTACGTTGAATTATTCCGCAGTGTCCTCGAATTTTGTAGATCCAGAGAGATATAGGACAGATGTAGCATCTCAAGAAAATGCACAACTATTGTACAATCAACTTTACCCAAGAATTATTACTATACCCAAAGAATTATTATTCCGGCTCGTGCTGGCGTCAAACTGTGCACGTATTTCGTAATATATGTATATATAATTCGCAAAAACTTAACGTATGTTCGCCAATGTAGAATTTCTACACTGTTTGCACTTGTTATAGTTGCGTCTTTTGCGATTTATGATTCGTCCTGAAATTTTGGCATTTCCGCGTTTATTATTTCTCATAGACATCTCTTTACTATCTCTCTACTATCAGGCTCAACATAAATCACAAAGTATACATAACAACCAAGCACAAATTTCGACATACATTATAACATTATACGTGAACCACAAACATTTTGAATCCGTTAAAAAATTCGAGCTACACTAGTGAATAAATATTATGGTGAATCAAAAATATACAAATTCGATAAATTTTTAGTTTACATTTCTTTACATATTTCAAACGAATCACGCATGTTATAATCATGCACATATGTATAATACGCGCATAATCTGGCATCAGCTTTATTGGACGCTGAAATAAACTGTATCTTTACATTTATATAATTAGTGATGTATTAATAAGACAACCTTGATTCTGATATTGCATGTAAATAAGAAGCAAAATTCCATTGTTTAAAGTTTAGATGGATATAGTGTTCCTATGGAAAAATCAAACTCCGCATATACGGAGTTATCCGCATATCCTCAAATCTTGTTAAAAGCATGTAAAACAAAGATTGTGGAATGAAAAATGTATAACCCAACGTACCCACCCCCTCTCTCTCTCTCTCTCTCTCTCTCTCTCTCTCTCTATTGCGTAATAATTTTAATAAACAAGAATAAATATTGAGATAAATATATTTGCCAACAATGTAATTGTTAATCATCACTTCGTGATAGTATCTTATGATATTAACTATTAAAAAGTTATCGCTTTCTCAATTGCAACTTTATAATGAATTTTACGTCCATTGTGTGTATGAAGAAACGAAATTGCATTTACCCCAGTATCACAATTTTATTCTGCTCGACTCGGCATATTATCTTTATAACATTTTATATGTATTATATATTTCCTCTTATATATATTATATATTTTTCTTTTCAGAAAAATATATAAATAATTTTTAAACTTTTCGCGTGAAAAAAACATCAAGCGTTATCGAGCTGCTTTCTGAGCACTCGATAAAATAATCTTTCTACAGACATTCGTTTATTTTCAATACATTTCTCAGGAGGTAGATAATATAGAATTTTTTCTCTCTATCGTATGAATTCAATCTATAAAACGCGCACGATTGATAAGCGTTATTCATCTCGACTCCCTGGAATTTCCGGCGAACAGTGAACGACAATGAATCACTCCGTTTAAAAAGAAATTAGCGAGTTTATACGAATGATGGCTTACCAAGCCAGTTCCGAAAGCAAGAAAATCGTAAGAGAAAATCGTGGCGAGTAGAAAAGTTATTGACGCATTAAAAGCGTTCTAACACGATAATGTGATAGCTAAAAGGATCTATGAATGCGTATCACATTCAGTAATATTCGAGTATCTGGATAATTATGCGACGTTAAATCGCCAAACGCCGTAATGTATTTGCGTTCTGGTCCAAGGAAAGCGTACAATAAATGTATAATAATGGCGGTAAAACTGCGTTCGCGAATCCTGCGTTACGTCACGGCCATTATACAATTGTTATGATGGATGTAAATACTATCGTACAAGTTTAAGAAACAATCGATCAGTAAATGATCGTACCGGTTTCTCCGGCTCAACATTGAATAAACCTCTTAATCTCAGTATGAGATCAACGTGCCCACGAAAATATACAATACATATCTATAAATCTACGCTTATCTACATACATGATATGAAGCTTTAAGAGCTCGCCCAAATACTGCGAGATCTCGTCTCATTGTCAGTGTATACAATGGTTGACAAAATAAAATATATATGTTTACATTCTATGTTATACATACGTATATACGTACATACGTACGTATACACATACACACACGCACACACACAAATTTTTTTTGCTAAGGAAAAGAGGCGAGATCTCAGACACTCGAGCAATGTGAAATGTGAGAGCATTTCGCCGACAATTTTCGATGGTAGTACAATTTTTTCTCGTTAGAGAAAATTAGCGATAATTTGCTGAGATTTAGTAGAAACGTTAGCAAGCCATCATCCGCATCTTCCTTAATCATAAGAAAACATCAACACATATAATATAAATTAGAACAACTGACTCATCCAATTGCACAAATTTCTCCAAAAAAAAATACTAAATTTATATTTAAAATAGTGTTATAAAACACGTATTCTCTTCATTTTCTTTCTTAAATATAAATTTAGGACAGTTTAAAGAAATAAATTCTCTTTTTGATAGCATTCATGGCAAATCGTGCTATAAAACAAACACGATTGATCCCAGCGATCGAAAAAGAAGTAGAAAGAATCGCGATATGCAGCAGATGATGTAACTTATGCATAAGTGAACAATCATTAACATTACAATCCGAGAACATCTCAAATTTCGAATAATTTTTGAAGATGAGAGCGTACCTTTGAGTATCGAAAATATTTTATCAATGTATGCACATCGTGCGTTATAAAGAAGCATAGAATCCACCAGCAAGAATAAAAACGATTCAAATTCAATTGTGTATTCTCCTCGAAACTTTTCTCGTAAAAAGAATCATGTAAATGGCAACGATAATCAAAAAACCATCTTTTCGAAATAAAACCGTTGTTTGACTTGTCAGAGGCAGGAACTCGGATCTTCTGATGAAGAAAAGGAAAATCCGAAGACTCTAAGGCGTGGGTGCGCTCTGCTAAGTAATATTATTATTGTTGTTGTTTTATTATTATTATTATTGGTGCTGGTTCTCATCATTCTCCTCCTGCGATATGATGCTTGATCTATTGGACCGTACGTCGAGATCCATGGCAAAAGGTTTCGTTGAGTTGCCGAGGAGCGCCTGTGTACTTTGGCCATCATCAATGCTCAGCGAACATTCCAGTGAACTATCACTGAAAGTACAGAAACAGATTTCTACTCGTCACTAGCGCCTTTGCGGATCGCCCCGGACAAGATATAATTGGTTAATTTTGACAATCGGTAGCCAAACGATTTACCTGACAATGCTAGCGCGGTCGACGGAGTTGCCGCCTGTAGTTGGCGCTGTGCAGTTTTCACCATTGCACGGCCGTTCACCGTTGCTGCTACAAGAGGAAGTTCTGGTACTAACGCTGGTAGCGGTTGCGGCCGCTGCCGCCTCTCGCATAGACGCCCGCCTAGATTCCTCATGGCATTCACACTTGCACTCCTCCGGTTGCACATAGCTATAACCGCCGGCAATCGTCTTTGCAATTTCGTCTTCCGGTCGCGGTATCGTCTGTATTCGCTTCGGCGCCTTTCGTTTCTCTGGAATCTCCTCAAAATTTATCCAGTTGCTCGGTCGCGTTGTTGCTGTTGTTGCCGCTACTGCTGTTGTTGTTGCTGCTGCTGGTGCTCTCGGTGGCAGTGGAGGTGGACTAGGTGATTTTCCGTGAGTGATAATGCTCTTGCGACAGCCATCCGGTGGCACTCTGCCCGCAAACTCCGTAAATGTGTTCGTCGTACTGGCATACTGTCGGCGCGGACTTTTCAACTTAAAACTGTCTTCCCGTGGCAAAGATATCTTCATCCGCTCTACGCGCCGCTCATCTAGCGATGTCTGCATCACAAACTCGTCGAGTAAAGTCGGGTTTATCGGTGTGGTCGAACGCGGTCTTTCGATCGGAATTGTCCTAACACAATAAAATTGAATTTTATATGTAATTGTATATATGAATATATGTAGGTATGTACATATGTATGTATGTATGTATATATGTATATATGTATGTATGTATGTATGTACGTATGTACGTATGTACGCATGTACGTATGTACGTATGTACGTATGTACGATGCAAGGACTGAAGAGATGTATGTATGTACGTGTGTAGGTACATATATATGTACGTGTGTATGTATGTATGTATGTATACATGTATGTATATAGTAAACTAGCAATTTAAAGAAAGATAGGAAGGGGGGGGGGAGGAAGAGAGATGCAAATTATATTTACGCTTTACGTATAATTTCAAAACGATATTACAATTTGACATTATTGTTCATATAGATTTGAAATTTTTCATTTAAAATAATTACCTTACTTCCTGAAGTCGTTGTTTAACAGGCAGGATAGGTACAGCGACGCTCTTCTCCAATGGTAGAGTTGTCGGTATATATGGAAGATCTTCCTCAAAACTTTCCTCATAAAAGAGACCCTTTCGTTCGTCCGGTAGTTCTTCCGCCATCTTTTCGACCTTATTGCGGATGAATTCAATCTCCGAATCTCTCTCGGACTCTGAACTGTTGTGATCCAGATCGGATATCATGCTGGGCGTTTTTACTAAGCCGTCCTTATTGCTGACCTCGTCAAGGAGATCGGATCTCTTGATATCTTGCGCAGCTCGTGCAGATTCCCTAGAATTTTCTTTTTTTTGTTGCATTGATGCATCGTTGTCTATCCTCTCAGGTGGTGTGGGTTGCTGCTGACTCTCTCTACTTTTCCTCTTTGGCTTCGTTACATCCGGCTTTTTGCCAGTAGATTCTTTCGACGAACCGCTGGACAATAGCCGCAATTCCGCTGATTTAAACTCCGATTTTATCTCTGTTTTAATCGATGATTTTACCAATGGCGATGTTTCAATCATTTTGTTAGTCTGCGTGTTAATTTTCGAGTCTCTTTTCGATATCTGCGAATCTTTCGGCACGCTCTGTGAAAGTAGGTTATCCCTAGATGAAGTCCTGGACGTAGACTGCGCTGTTACCATTGTCGTCGTCTTTGTTTCGATCTGCGCCTCAGTCCTGACTTTAGCGATCGACGACGGTGCTGGATGATGTTCAATCGACACCTCCGTGATTATGCTACTCGTACGCGGTTCCTCGGATTCGTACTCATCCAGCAGCTTGGTCGGCGTTTCCAATGGTATCGAGACGCTCTCCGATGGCAAGGCTTCTTCATAATTCCTGTCATCGGCGTGCAGGCTGATAAAAATTGAATCATCCTGGCGGTTTCTTTTCTTCTCCATATCGAATGTGAATTCTACACGGCCGATGCTCTCTAGAGACGGATGTTCGATTCCGCTATGAGCGTCAATATCACATGAAGCCGCGATCGCCTCATCATAACTTTTTTTCCTCTCACGTTTCTTAAATAGACTCAACGTAGACGAAAACATCCCTTTATTCTTCGAATCTTTTTTCAACGTCGAACCCTTGTCGATGGAGACCCTCTCGCGCGACTTTGAACGACTTCTCAGACTTTCCGTAGTGTCTTTCAGTTTCGAAGTCAGACTTCGTCGTGGCTTCGTACTGGGCGACGGCGATTCCGGACTTAACACGCAACCATCAGTTTTAGTCTGTTTATCACAAATATAATGATTGGTATCAATACATAACTCAGAAATATTAATTATTAGATTACTGTAAAATTTAAATTCATCACTCTTCCATCGGAAATGTTTAAAATATGGGCTTCAAAATTTCCATTCATAAAAAAGACGTATTATAAAATTAGATTATAATAAATTATGTAGTCTGTTAAAAAATATATGATATTAAGGAATAAAAGACGCACTCGTAGTACACGTCTTAAAATATATTCTAACTTTTTAAAATTTCTTTCTAGATTGAACTTTTCACGAAATATATATATTAAAAGCAATGATGATTTTATTATGTTTAATCAGAAATATTTTTACACGCACACGCACACGCACACGCACACGCACACACACACACACACACACACACACACACACACACACACACACACACACACACACACACACACACACACATACACACACACACACATATATATATATATATATATATATATATATATATGCGCACGTGTGTATGTGTGCATGCGTGTGCGCGTATTTCATTGTTAAAACTTCTTACCAATAAATATGACAATTTTTTTGCATCAAAAAAATAAACGCAATATTTTTTTGTGAAATATACCTTAAACAACGAAGCAAAGCTGCTCTTTCTGGATACGGATGACGGACTAGGCGTCCGCGAACCTTCGAGATCACGCACTTTCTGATGTCTCGGTAACTTGGGACTTCCGGTGAAGCTACTTGTCGTCGGCGTCGTCTGCACAATTTCCTTAAAGTTCTGCGCCTTTTTTCTTTTATCGTTGAAGTCGAGTGTCACGGGTTTCTGAACTTCTTGGACTTGAGTCTTTGTGGATTGCTGCTGTTGCATTATCATCGATTCTTGTTGCTCGCATGATTTTTTGATGATTGGTACCTATTTCGTAAGATAAAACTAGATTACAATTGTTTATTTGTTAGATATTGTGGAAAAGTAAATATTTCTTTTTTTTTCTTTCACGAAAAAATGGGATACACTTTAACAACAACAAACTTAACATTTACAAAATTTTTACATTAGAGGAGAAAATTTAAACAACATGGAAAAATGAGAAACTTCATTTTAACAAATTTGTATTATCGTATATGTCTATGTGTGTATGTGGTGTATCTGAGCGCGTGTGCATGCGTGTCTGTGTGTCCTATATTTTCTAATACAATTAATAAAATCCGCGTTAAAAAATCCACTGCGATATTTCTTGATAGACAGTCAAGCAATCCATAAAACAAAAACTTAGCGGACATCCAAACCAACCTCTATATTGGCTTTCTCTAGAAATCTCTTCGTAATTTCCACCTCTCGCTTAAAAATCTCTTTTCGTTCCTCGCGACCGCGTCTTCTGGGTTTGTCCAATGGATCTGGCTTCAAATTACCTCCAACCATCGGCACCTTGATGCTCTCGGGAATCAGCGCTTTCGTAGTATCGGCTTCCCGCTTCAAAAGTATCTTTTCAAGATCATCAGTCTCCGGTTTCGATGGTTCTATCAGATTGTCGGCTAGAGTAGGTTTGCTTCCGCAGAACGATGTCTCCAACAGACACTTGTGCGGACTGGGAGATCTAAAGAAATATACAAATCAAATGTGACACAACAAATAGAAAGAGAGAGCTTTACATTGGCTGTCAGTCAATCAATATAATAGCGTTGCTACTATGTAGGATATAAGTAAAAAAGAACATACAAATAACACACTGTAAAATTTTTCCGACAAAGGTAATATATGTCTCTTGTATAATATCGAGAATTTTCAAATAAAATAATTAGGAAGTTAAATTTCAAGCAAATGACAATTAAATATATAACAACTTTACTTTTCAATCAATCTATGACACACTTGTGATCAGTGTATAAAAAACTTAATTCGATGTTCAAACACAAAGCCACAGAGAAGGAAGATGATGACTCGTAAAACAGTCTGCTGAGTTACCAGAAAAGGACTTGATTTAATCTTTTTAGTAAAATGAAATCTTGTTAACAGTTTGTTCGATAACATGTATATTTTCTTCTCTAATATTATATTTCTCACGTATTTTTCACCTGGACGAAGTTGCCGAGACAACCGAAAGCTTCCCGGAGACGCCAGATCCTTGGCTACCGACCGAAGACAATCTGGACGTTCTGCCACTGATGTTGAGCAGACATATTTCTGAACAATTGCTGTCTTTGCGTTCACGGTCCAGTTGCTTGCCACTGTAATCCGACTGGGATCCATCTACCTCCTTCCGCTTTCGTCTCTTAGATTCTCTTTTGAGATCCTGCTCGTGAACAGGATCTTGTAAATCCAGCTCTTCCGTGGAGGATCTGAGATCTTGGGCATCCTCTTTGTAGCCCAAAGTCAGTTTACAGCCGGGCGGAGGATCCGCACCTGCAAATCTCCATTTTTAGGCTTTTCTTTCCGTAATGATATATTGTCTAAATCTCTCTTAAAACATCTTACATAGACTAAACTAGATGATTTTAATAATATCAAAAGTTATTTCTCTTTTTACATTATTGATTCTTCTAATCGTCTACATCCGATTCCATCTTTAACATTCGGACAGCAAATTATGTCGCATTTAAATCTCTACTGCTTTCTAAGATATATAAACTCATTGAATTATTCGGAACACATCTTTCGCTCATACTTGTCGTACTTTGATTGCATACTTTGAGTAATGCATTCTATGCAATTGACAGTAACTATTAAAAAAATCTTTAGAGAGCATTAAAAATTATCGTTGTTGGAATATTCGATTTAACAATAAAATTAATCGCTATATATTACACGTAAAATATATTTATAGGCTCGATCTATATTCTACCTATTTATCAGTTACGCTAGATAAATTTTAATATAGAATCAATAATTGTGATAAAGAGAATCGTCGAAAAAATCTATTCCATAAGAAAAGCTCGTTACATATTTCATTATTTTATATTTTCTTAAAATTATATACATAATCTTCTTTTATGTGGGGGCGTGAAAATGAAGTAAGATTTTATTTTTGAAATTTTCATGTAGTTTCAATTATAGTCACATATTATTCACATAGTTATAACACGAGGTCTAAAGAAAAAAAATGACGCGTTGAAAGATTTATAAAGATCATCAATCGGTCAGTCATTTCGGTCAAGATTTAACGAAAAATAATAAGTAGCGATATAAGACATACATAATAATTAAGAAACTTGTATCGTTTAAAAGCAAGTAAGCGTGCGCGAGTAAAGAAAAGAATCAATGTAATTTTAGATTTAAAACGTATATATATATATATATATATATATATATATATATATATATATAAAATGATATATAGTTAAGAGGATGAAATGGAATGTGAGTTACTTTCTGAAATACTCAATAATTTCATAATCTAGTTATCTGCAAAATATTTTCGGCTAGCGTGCCTTTTAGATTTAGACAATTTATCCTCAAATCATCATTTCTCGACTCAATCATGTATCAAGTCATTAACTTACCTATATCCGCCATCGTTAACTAAATATCCATCTCTTTCAAATAGTTTATTATCAATTCCGAGATCCTTCTCACTATCGTCTTGATTTTCTGAATATTTGCATTCAAAATACTTATCACAATTCTCTTTTAGTAATTTTCTATAGTCCTACTAATTTCAATCCCATATACTTGAACTTTCTGCATGGATTTTACAATTATTATATGTATATTATAGCCAGAGAGACGAGACAAAAGTTCAAAATATATTCAAAAAATCTGTCTAATGAAAAAATAGAACAAAAAATAGAGAAAAAATTTGTCAAATATTTTTACGATATAATTTTAAATATGCACGCATGTATGTCGACTCGACTTAATCATAAACGATTAAGAAATCGAGACATTTAATATATTTATTTATGAAATTATTTTCGCTTAGTTATTTAAATATTACGACAGGAAAATTTGACAATACAAACTTTACAAGGGCGAGAGAAGAATAATTTGCAAAAAATTGATCACCTGCGAGAAGCTCCCGTTCAGGCGACGAATCTCTCGAATTACTATCCTCATGGTGCGAGGAGCTGCTCGCCCTGCTGATATCAATTCGCGGCGTGCTGGGCGTCTTGAGCGAACTGCCAGGCGTTGCCGGCGTGGTTACCTCGATGATGCCCGGCATTCGCCCCGCCGCCGCCGGCGCCACTGCCGCAGCCGTCACCGCCGTCGTCGATTCCCCCTGCATTCAAATTCGTATCCTGGTTTGTCGTGGATCGTAGCACAGTCACACAGGGTTGGTTGATTGGTCGATGATATGGTTGGTTGTTTGATGGGCTCAGATTGCGGGCCGGCTTCTCGCAGGAACGATCGAGGAGGTCGATCTCGAGATCGCGTACGTACATCAAGATCCGAGTCGAACAATGCAAAGGGAGGAAAAGAGAGAGAGAGAGAGAGAGAGAGAGAGAGAGAGCTGGGATAAATGATTCAGAGGGAACTCGGAGTAGGACTCACGTTTTCCACCTCGTCCGACAGGTCTTCGAAGGATGCTATCGGCGCTGGTCCAAGCTTCTTTTGATAAGCGCTTGGCAATCCTGACGTCATTTTCGAGTGCTCAGACTACGGTGATGCTGGAAGAATATGAAAAAATCGAATGAGCCTTCCTGATTTTTGCCGATATCTTTATCGTTTTCGTGTAAATTTTTTAATGAAGCTTTCAATAAAAGCACAATTCACTTAATTATGATAGCGTGCGAGATAAAATATATGTAGATTCGATTATTGGCTCTTTCATATTATCTTGCCGTTGTTGCAAGATATTTTTAGAATATGTATTATGTAATAATGTGCCAACAGGTATATGTCGCGCTATGTCTGGTGCCGCAACCTCTAGCTTGATAAAGCTCAAGAAATTATTGGTAACGTTGATGCTTATAATAAACGATAAAGAAATCATATGCTGACATTTTTAGCTGTAAATTGAAATTTGTGACATATACGCGCGCGTTATGTATACATAGCACATTTACTCTTTTTTTTCTTGCTTTATACAATTTTCAAATATCTATTTCGCTCTCTTTGCATAATTTATTAGTCATTTTACATTGAAAATCCTATGATTAAAAGAGAAATGGAAAAGGAACATTCTTTCTTTCATTTCGAGTTAATTATAACTGGAAATTCATATTTATGTATCATGGAACTTACTAGTCATGTTAAATTATTGTATTATATATATATATATATATATATATATATATATATATACATATATATGTACATCGGCAAAAAGCAAACAGACTCTTGTTAAATATGGAAATTAATAAAAATCATCGCCGCAACTTTGTCAATGATTTAAATTTAACAAATCATGCGTGTCGGTTGTTGCATGTTAGCGCGCTAGCGTTAGAATGTTTAAGCGAAGGACGATTTCATTACAAACAATAATAAATACTATTGACGATGTCGCGCTCTTTAACGAAATAGATAATCGTCACGTTCATAGGAATTGTTTAAAAGTCGACCCAAGCTCAGACTATTCAACGAGTCAAAGTTGCACAAGAAGCAAGACACAAAGCAAGACACAATAGAAAGTGCAATAACAAAATAAGCAAGTATATGATAGATATTAAAAATAACTCGCAATCTCGAAAAATGATGACAACCACGTTTCACGCGCAATTTACTCCATGTCATTTCCTTGCGATAAAATGATTGCATTTCTCACATGTCAAACATGTAATTATTCTTAAGTATCTATCCATTTATTATTACGCGTAGTGTCGCAATGTTCGATGGCGAAAATAATTAAATTAATATATAAACTGGCGTCATGAAATTTGCATCGTTATGTAACAAATTTTTATCAAACATTTTCAAAGAAAAAACAGTAGACAGACAAATATTCGATATGGAAAATATTCACAACAATAATAATATAGATATCACGAATCCAATCGAGGATATTTATTTTAATGTTAACGCACATTTCTAAATCAGAATACCGATTCATCTAATTCAAAGTTTGCGCTTAAGTTTTAATCAAAAGGAATATAGAGATAGAGAAATGTATATTACACGTGAAAGATAATATATGTGAATGATAATAGAAACATGACGGTTGCCTTAAAATTAGATACATTTCTTCTATAAACATATAAAGAATGGTTCCTTTGTAAGGAAATTGTCAAAAAATTGAAAAATTATTCCAGTTTCAATCCATTGGTAAATATATCTATCGCGCTCGACGCTACATCATATTGATGATTAATTATACGAGGCATACTTGAATCTTGAATGTTCATCGACATTTTTCTAATTAGAGGAAAAAAGAAATACGTAAAAGATAAACTGCACAACCGCATAACGCATCGACGTATAAGTCAGTTTTTTCATATACATACCTACTTGTTTTCTACTAATCTCAGTGTGCATAGTGTATATATATACATGTATGTTAGCAAAGTAGAAAAATACTTCTTTTTACCGTATAATTTATTGCATGATTTTTATATTTAAAAATGATTATTCTCTCAAGTCTCTTTCTTTGTTCTTATTTTTCTTTTGCGTATGAGAGCAATATGAGAGGATCGAGTCATTAATCAAAGGCTACTTTGATTTTTTTCTGCAAGTTTATCATTCACTCGGGATCTATTCCTCGTCTCTTGAACTTTCTCTTGAGAAAGTTCATCGAAATACGCGTGGATACCATCAAACATCGCATTAAACACCAGCATCAGCATCAGCATCAGCATCAGCATCAGCATCAGCATCAGCGTCAGCGTCAGCGTCAGCATCAGCGTCAGCATCAACACGAGCATCAGCACCAGTATCAGCACCTCTACTTTCTATTTCCGCATTCCCTTCCTCGACTTGTCGGTTGACGCGCCAGTCGACACCATCGTCGAGATCCAATTGTCGGCATCGCTGTCGTTCGGTCGTTCTCGCCTCATCTCTGCAACGCGCCTATACCAAAAAGAAGTTTGCTCTCCGTTTGCGTTTCCAGAAGTGGCAAGCGGCGAGATCGAAGATCGAAGCGGCGAAAAAGCGGGACACTTACCTCCCCCGTTGCTCGCGCGATTATCCTCTACCCTCGCGATATACTACCCTATACTATCACTCTCCATGTCCTAGTTCCCTCCCCACAACGAAAACGCGCTCGCGCTTCTTCTCCACAAGCACGCGTAAATACATGTATGTATATATGTACGTACATATAATGTACCTTGATCGCAATTCTCGACCTAACCGGAAACGACAAGTACTTACCCCAGTCTCGTGTCCTCCATTGCCACATCTATCGCATGGCCGATCGATCCCCTTTTCCAGCTACTCCATTTCTGTATTCTCCCCTCGTGCGCGTCTTGCGTGCAACGTGCAAGCCCTAGTTCTCCGTTTTCCCTTTCCCCTTTTCTTCTTTCGTTTTCTTGCCTCGTTCACTGTTGCGCTCTTTTTTTCCTCTCTCTCTCTCTCTCTCTCTCTTTCGCCTTCTTCCTCTCGTTCCCGCACACTTGCGGCCTGGGCCCGCAACGGATCTTCTCTAGCGTGGCATCTCTACACCTTGACACTTTACATCTTGACTAGCAGTCCGCGCCAGCTTCAGCTGTCTTCCTGCTTTACAGGAGACGCGCTCTCTGGCCCTCCGCAGCGGCAAGCGGCCACAAGCGGCACACAACACACCACACCACACGACTTACGTCCTATGGTCCTACCCTACCCGTCCTCCGTCCTTCCACTTCCATCTTCCATCTTCCTACTCAATCGCCTGCCCCCTGTCCCTGCCGCCTGCCGCTGCCCTGTAATCATACAATACAATCCTATCCTAAATCCCTATTTCTATTCGTACTCGCGCGGTCGTACGACAAATTGTGCATGCGCATACTCCATAGTTCCATCTCGCGGTTATCTCATGGGAATCCTTGGCAAATAATTCCATCTCGCGCAACCTGGCGGCATATGAATGAGTTTAATTAATTATATTTCAACTTTTTAGCTAAAATATATTTAACAGAGTTAATTATATAATATTTTATATAATTCTATTTCTTGCATACACACTCTCTTTTACTTTCTCTAATAAAATTATTATTAAAAGACGCGCGCAGCTATAAATCTTTTTCTGATTTATCGATAGAGGCCCATAGATAATGGAAGAGTGCTGACATTATCATTTTAATCATACGTATATTTTAATTTATCCGATCATTGTTTTATTAGCCAAAAGTATGCGAATCTTTTATATATCTATAGCAAGAGAATAAGAAATATGAAAATTCTTATTTTACCAAATCTTTATTTTATTATCGATAATGCAAAAGATTTACATACTTATATCATAACACGTACAGCGATTATTTTTCCATCACGCTTCTTACGAGACTAGTGGACTTTGACCATGTTCCAAAATTCACTATCAATATTGGAAATCTATAATATACGTTACGTCAACTATAGATTTCCAGTACTAGCAGTGAATTTTCGAACACAGCTATTAATATTATCAAATATTCTCTTCTATCCAACCTAAAGCGGGGAGCACACACTTTTACATAAGCGCATAATTATAAGCATAAGGAAATTGATTGGTTCATTTCCTTATGCATACATTTGTGGACCAATCAATTTCTTTATGTTTATGGTTATGCGCTTATGCAAAAGTGCTCCCCGTTTAACTCTAATCCTAACCTTTATCCACATCATGTGGTATTGTCATAGTATTGTAGTATATACATACATGCATGCTACATTCCTACATTCTACATTACTATTTCACTTTACTTGTGTGGCTCCAGTTACTGCTCGTTATTGCTGTCGTCGTCTGTTGTCGTCTGCTACGACTTGCCACGAAAGCATATCCGATAATAATCCGAATCTCGTCTACTGTCACACCGCGTGAACTGAGAGCCTGAGAGCCGGGGCTGCTGCCGGGGGCCAGGGATACCAAGGAATACTGAGACTGAGGGATACGATACGAGGATTGAACGCATGTAAATGTAATAAAACCGTTGATCATCGTTCACCCTGGAATTGGAGCTGTGAGATTCGAACAATTGTCGAGAGATCGTCCCGGCCGTGCAGAAAATACGCAAACTATAATAATGCCGTATACATATATTTATTGTGATTCGTGATGTATATATGCGGCTCGCGAAATACTCGGCAAAATGCAGTGGCCCACCTTCAGCGTTATCTTTTCTCAGATATTTTTGGCATATATTGTGTATTCGATATATACCCTGTCGCTGCTGTTCGTGTCACCGACCTGCGAGGACGGCAAACCGTGTCTCAAATCGTACCTAAGCGAACGGCCGCAATTGAATCTACATGTCTACAGCTCCGTCAAGAAAAACCCCACGAGTAGAGATGTCGATCTCGTGTACTCGGCGCAAAATTTCAATTACAATCGAGTGCAAACCATGTACGTATCCTCACAATTGTTTTTTCAAACATGTAATCGCTCTTTAACCATCATCCCTACAAACATATTTTGAGTAACAATAAGTTTTGAATCCTGATACTTTTTATCTCTTCTCTGTAAAAACAGAATCTAAAATTTAAGTACATAAATCTAAATTAAGTTTAGATATTGTTTGTAGGAATAGTCTTCGATCTTATTTACATCAAAGTTTGTTTAATACAATATTTCTTTTCTTTTTGTTGTTTGCAGTCCAACGATATTAAATATTCCACGCGAAACGCGACGAAATGGAACATTGTTTTTACATATAATATTAGTTCCTACTTTCGCAAAACAGGATAGATCATTCATCGAATTGCAAAAAGTAATTATAGTACAATAGAGTAAAATACATGTTTTTTTATCTAGAACTTTCTGAAATTCTATGATATCCAATTTTAATGGCATTTTATAGGATATATTTACTTCTTATACTACAATTAAAATGACACAATACATGATACCTGAAGCAGAAGCATTTAAGCTGTTGGGCAAGAAGAATTCCAGTGTCAAGAAGGCTAACGAGATTACCGTACACCCAGTCTCGCACATCAAAAGTCGTGTAACTTTTACAATAATGACAGACAATATTATACTCCCTGTATATAATATGCCTGCCGAACTCGTAAATCATATAAAGTATACAAATTTTATTATTAAATGATGTTAGAATATATATATATATATATATATATATATATATATATATATATGCAATGGATATTACAAATACATTACTCTCTATCCGCTTTTGTAGAATAATTGCCAAACAGACATTCCTGCCCATCGTCAACTATGATTTCTTACAAACGCGGCACCGAGATCTTCAACGGATTACTTTACAGAATAATACCATGGATGTCATGATAGAGTATTCGCCTATATCTTTAGGAAAACTACGATTGGTGCTACATGTGCAGGCGACCATAGAGAACCTCAAGAATCTTGGTTTCTCCGACAAGGACATCGATGAAGTAAAGGGCATTTTTGCAGATACCAACATTTACTTATTAGGTGGTACTTTCTTCATCGCGGCTATACATGTGAGTGTATAATAAAGAAAGTACTATTTTCGCGCCACGAAAGAAACGGCGCCGATTGCCTATCGTGTTACAGTTGCTGTTTGATTTTCTTGCAATTAAAAACGATATCAGTTTTTGGCGAAAGAAGAGTAATCTCATAGGCCTCAGCAAATGGACCGTAATGTGGCGTGCGTTTAGCCAGACTGTCATTTTCCTTTATCTTTGCGATGAGGGTTCCTCTTTACTCGTTCTTATTCCGACTGGTATCGGAACTATTATCGAGGTGCGTGCATATAATAATAAATGCACTATACAATATAAATATTAATATATATAGTACATTAACAACTCTCTAATATATACATATGTACATATATATATTTACGAATAATATATGTATATATGTGTATGCATTAGTTTATGCATATATATGTTTATTTCTTTGTCATTAGCTGTGGAAATTGAAAAAGATATCCAGAGTACAGTTAATTAGCAGCGATAGCATTTTACCAAGAATACAGTTCAAAACTGATGATATTGATGCAGCAGAGGTAAAAACTAGAGAATTTGATGCTGAAAGTATGCGTTATTTGAGTTATCTGTTGTATCCGTTAATCATCGCCGGGGCAATCTATTCGCTCCTTTATCAACCGCATAAAAGGTAAATGACTACTTTTATCTAAAAAATTAATTTTTTTTACCTTAAATAAATAAACCATTAATTAAACTGTTTTGTGTTATAGTTGGTATTCTTGGAGCATAAATTCCATGGTAAATGGTGTTTATGCATTTGGGTTCCTCTTTATGTTGCCGCAATTGTTTGTTAATTATAAATTGAAATCCGTGGCACACCTGCCATGGAGAGCGTTCATGTACAAAGCATTTAACACATTCATTGATGATGTGTTCGCTTTTATTATAACAATGCCGACAGCGCACAGAATAGCATGTTTTAGAGACGACGCTGTCTTTCTGATTTATTTATACCAAAGATGGTAAATACATTTTATATATTTATGTGTGTATATATGTGTATGTATGTGTGTGTATTGTGCGTGCGCGCGCGCGTGTGCGTGTGCGTGAGAGAAAAAGAGAGAGAGACAAAACCTGGACAATATAATCCTAATGTGATACTGGACTATTCGCGTTGAGCGCCATTAAATGCTGAAATTAGATGAAGAAATAACGAAAAAGAGTAAAAATCGCAAAATAGTAGAATATTTTGAGCGTTGGCTGCCTCTACATATATATTTTCTTGCAAAATTTTTTCGACTGAAGCGAGCTTGGGTACAATTGCTTCGGGAATAGTTTGCACAATTTTTGTAAACTTGTGTTCAATAACAAATGTCTGTTTGCGTTTAATATCGACTTTTTAATAGACTTGAAAAGTAAATCTCAAATTTTTTTCCTAATTGATTTCTTATGACAAGCATGAATCGAAAAATATCTATTTTCGTTTTCTTTGTTTCTAATTTTGTGATCTGAGGTAAAATTATTATTTCATCATTAATTCTTTGAAGGATCCAGATTCGCTCAAATCTAAAATCTATCTTCATTATTACTTTTAGCGCGACTGCATTACTTATAACTCTTATACAGCCTTCATATGTATATGCATCAAAATAATATTTTAAAGTACAAAAAAGATATTAGTATGTACACATTGTCCGCAGGTTATATCCAGTGGATACATCGCGTATGGATACCGAGATGATTACAGAAGAAACAGTTGATCTCGTTAACAAGACGAGCAAGAAGATAAATTAATGATTCCCATTGTTTATTGTCATCACTTTTCTTTGTGGCCTATTGGAAAAATTACGTAATTTCACGCATCGACACATTATTACGCGCCCACAAACAGTATTTATATCGCTAATGTGTGAAAATTTCATTTATAATACATGGTTTTTGTTACCAAAAGCAAAAAAATATATATTTTTATAAATTTCTTTATATCATCACCTGCTAACTTTTTAATTTCTTACAATTGATAAATCTTATAATCAATTCTGTTAATCAGATAAATCATAATCAATGTGTCAGTATTTTGTCCTTGGTGCGTGACGGAAAATTCATAGAAGGAGATTATGTAACAGGTAATATCTCGATGAGATAGCAACAAGAGTCAATTTGTAGTCAGACTGAACAGTACGTCGTTCGACCGTTTATTTGACAAGATTGCATATTATCTCAGGCTATTTCTAGATACGAGAGATTATAATTTACATACGTGAAAGAAGTGTGCTATGAATATTTTATATTTTATGAATCATTTATAGCAATACAACTTGTGTAAATCTATAAAAATACTTTGACTGTATTCAACGCATTTGTTGAAAGCATTGGATCTCTTCTAAAACAACAAGCTAGTGTTTTAACATGCAATAATCCCAGAAGTTTTTTCTTGTTAGCTAATATTTATATGATATATATATATATATATACACACACACACACACACACATACATACATGTGTGCGTGTGTGCGTGCGTGCGTGCGTGCGTGTGTGTGTGTGTGTGTGTGTGTGTGTGTGTGTGTGTGTGTGTGTGTATACTCATAATAGTGCAAGCCCAGATTACAAGCCGTGCGACATCACACAGCAAACAATGGAAAGCATTATGTACATCATACAGATTATGATTTCGATCATTTTCCCTATATGGATTTATCTTTGGTTTAACAAACACATAAAAAGACTGCTCTCGCATTATCTTGGTTTAGGTAAGATAATTCAAGACAAGTAGTCTACGTAATTTGTGTTGTGTATGTGTATTGGGATAATAATAAAACTTGATTTTTTCATATAAAAATTGATTCTGTTCATTTTTTAATAATGCGATAATCGATTCAATGAAAAATGTATATAAATTTATATTTAGAAATCAATTTTTTTCTTTAGATATACAGTTTCTAAAACGAAGATGGGCTCTCTGGTGCATCTCAAAGCAGAACAAAACAGACAGAAGTAAACTCAAAAACGATGAAATAATGTTCAATATAAAAAGAATGTGGAAACCATGCACAGATAATCCAAAAATTATTATGGATGAGAATGTCAGTAGTGTGTAATATTCGCAAATATATAGTTTTAATCACATATTAAAAATAAATTATTGATCATTTGCTTTATCAGAGTTGCGATAGCATATCTTTTTATGGCGCTGATCAGAAAGGCAATTCATTATTCATTAAAATGAATCACAGAGGATATCACATAGTGGAATTAATCTTACAATTAATTTTATTGGATGGTCGAGTTTATGTGCTACCTGGTGAGATTCTTTTATTATTATCTAATATGCATAATAGAGTATAGATTGACACATTTGTTTGCACAGATTATCCCGATAAAACTATGACAAAAAATACAAATAAAAAATGGTCAGCATCAGGTTTAAAAATTGAATCATTAGAACCACGACAACGTTGGAGAATAACTTATAATGGTCTCCTTTGGAATCAATGTCGAGGAGACACATCCAACGAAGATAATGTGGAATATATTCGTTTAAATTTCATGTAAGTAAAAAGTAAAGTAAAGATATGTGAAGAATACGAATTATATGAGAATGACCATCGCGTGCGTTACGTTTTTCAGATTTATAGGAAAATCTCGGTCATTAGAATGGCCAGGTGACTGGAGTACTTATTTGCATGCGGACGCTTTAGCACGCGAACCTTGGAAAAGTCCCAATTGGATGCATAAAATGTAAAACTTTATTAATATAATAACAATATAAGTCATCATTAATGTGGATTACTACAATATGTTCACAGATTGTTCTTTTTTTTCCGATATTGCAGTAAATTAATAGATTATACAGGTTTTGATCTATGGGGATCCATTATCGGGCAAATAACGTATAAAGACAAAAATATAGATGCACTTTATCTACGAGGGCTTTGCCAACGACGTTGGGGTAAACACGAATCTTATCAATTTCATCGAATTATTACATTTTTTGGTGTAACAAGGCATGGAGCGATGTACTATCTTAGTGTGAGCGATACCAAATACAGTTTTTCACAGTAAGATGAACAAATTATAACATGCAATCAACTATCATATGCGCGCACGTGTGTATGTACATATATATGTACACACACACATAGCAGGTTTAGAAAAAAAGATTTAATTTTATTTTTTTTTTTCATTAAAATTTTTTTTTTAATCACTTGTTATTAAAATACCTTTATATCTTTACCAGAGATTATATATATATATATATATATATATATATATATATATATATATATATATCTTTAAAAAAGAAGTTCTATCACAGAGAAAACTTTATAGAAATAATGATGAATATTTTTTTCTTTTTAATCAAAATAGCATAACGCGGAAAACAAAGCGTTAATGATCCAAATTTGTTGCAGCATGCAATTTGGCCATCTTGAGGAAGCGGGGGGAACGATATCTAAAATTGATTGGACCGATTTAAAACTGAGTGACTTTGAAAAAGGAGATAGTGTTCCTATGAACTACAAGATTGCATTTACAGGTATATTTTAAAATATTTCGTAATATCAGTATGTATATATTATCAAATTATATATAGGATGTATAGAAAAGTCGCGAAACTCTGATATATCTTGAAAAATAAACATTTTCGAACAAAAACATTCAACATAAAAGTTGTAAGATTTTAAGCGACGCATTACAACGCAATGTTAGTATGATTTTGAATAGCGTCGTGAAAGTCATTTAAACCTTACTTTTATATTGAACAGTTTTTCGAAAATGCCTATTTTTTAAAATATTCAAGAGTTATGAGACTTTTAACATACTCTGTATATATATATATATACATACATTTATATATGAGTTATAATGAATTATATATAATTATATATATGACATGAAATATGTTTTATTTATTCCCCTAAGAGTTGTAAACCGTTTTTCTTACAAAAAAAACGCTAGAAAAGTTCTTAGCTGAAACTAAACTTAAATTTCGCTCATACGCACACATATCACAGTGGTTGAAACTATACTATCAATTAGCGCCTTACACACAGATGATAATTTTTACAGAACATATATATTTATATATAATTATATATATTTTTTTTTTATATTTTGTGATGTAATGCAACATTATTAATATTTATGTGACTGTTTTAGCGGCTGGAAAAAATTACGATGTCATTATCAACTACGCGATGGCCGATGCAATTACCTATTACAATGACAAGTCTTATTGGACGTGTACAACTCGGAATCTGCATGTACAACTTAATGGCAGCAGAGGTATGATCCAAAAGAATGTAATGATTTGGATGCAACTTGTAAAAGATTTGGGGACTTGCACTTTCCAAAAGAACAATATTAAATATATATTTTATAAGAAATTATACGAATATATAGGTGTTGGACTGATGACTATGTGCTGTCCATATACTGGATCGAAGCAAATCATGATCCCAGTCACCAGAGTTCAATACTTGACGCGATCTGACAAATTTGCACAAAAGGACAGATACATTTTACATTTTGCTGATAAACAATGTCAAAATGAACAAATTGTTGGAGGAAAAGCATATTCTCTTGCAGTCTTGACATCTATCGACACCAGTGATGTATGTAATGCATCTGTGAGAAATAGAAAATTCATCATAATAAAAATGTGAATTTTTCTTTTATAGTTTATAGTACCGCAAGGCTTCTGTGTAACGAGTCTCGCTTTGGAGCGACAATTGCAGTATCATAAACAATTGCAAGATTTGATCAATAATATAATAGACATCAGTCGTGGCAAAAAGAAAGAGGATCTTAAAGCTTATTGTCAAAAGTATGCATTTAATATTTTTACTTTCAGAAATATATTGCGGCTGTAATTAAATCTCCTTTGTTTCTCAGAGCAGTGTCCATTATCCAAACTACTCCTGTCGAGGAACAAATTAAGCAAGCGATATTGGAGGGTTTGGAGAGATTAGAAATGTTTGTAAATGAAAAAGATGTATGCAACCTGTATGCCGTAAGATCGAGCGCTGTTGGAGAGGACAGTGAGGAAACTTCGGCCGCTGGTCAGAACTCGACGTATTTAGGAGTGAAGAACGCGAATGATGTCATCAAATGTGTTGCTAAATGTTGGGCAAGTCTGTTCTCATACCAAAGCGTCGAGTATAGGTAATTTATCTTTCTATCTTGCTCAGAGAGAGAAAAAGAAGGGAGAGCAAATGTACTTATTTTATGACTGTGACATTGCATATAAAGACGGCAGAATGGACTACCCATAAAAGTATCTATGGGTGTTTGCATTCAGAGATTGATCGACGCAGAAACGGCTGGCGTCATGTTTACTAGACATCCTACAACCGGTGATCCATCTAGCATCATTATCACAGCCAATTATGGCTTGGGAGAAGTATGCACAATTGATATCAAAGATGCAATATAGATGTATATCTTTCTCTTTGTCTCTAATATTTATAATATGTGTGTGTATGTGTGTGTGTGTGTGCGCGCGCGTGTGTGTACTACTATTCACATTGCAAAAGTATTTCAATGTTCATTTACAGAATCGAACAAAACATATAGTTGGAAAAATGTATAATTGACTATTTTGAATTTATAATTCACTTCTCGCATAAATAAAATGTGTTAATATTTCTTACAGACTGTAGTTTCAGGGACAGTTGAGCCTGATACTTTAACGATTCATAGGAAATTGAACAACACTCTAACTATAGGCGCTTTGATGATAGGAAGTAAAGAACAGAAGATATCACTGAAGAATGATGTTGTGACTAGATGCACTCTGAATAAACAAGAAACTAGGAAGATATCAATATCTGACGCGACTGCTCTGCGATTAGCTAAAATAGGATTATATTTGGAATCACTTTTTGGATCAGCCCGAGATGTGGAATGGGCGGTTGTTGGTGAACAAATTTTTCTTTTGCAAGCACGGCCCATCACTACCATTAACGCATGGACAGACTTCGAGCTAATGCACGAATTAGACTCGGAGGTTCCTTCCGACGTCGATCTTATAACTTTCGCCAACGTCGAAGAAGTGCTTCCGCATCCCGTTAGTCCTTTGTCGAGCTCTACTATTGTAAAGATATTGAACTTGTCGGTTGGCTATAAATACAATCTTGACTGCACGTATCTTCATATGGTCAGTATGAGATGCGCGATAAATTACTTCAACGTAAGTATTTACATCTATAGCATTGCATTTACAAGATGAATAAAAACTGTCTAATAATTTTCTTTCATTTTTTTTAAGTGTGCTTTGCGAGATGTTGACAAAAAAATAACGATATTTAATAAAATGTCAGACCTAGCCATATGCGGCCGCGTAGTAATAACTCCCGAAATATACCAGTTGGCAGTTGAAAAATACGGTATCGCAAACAGATGGCGGAAAATGTATTTGATGTACGATTTGTTTAAAACAGCATGGATGGGTGACGCGATAATTAAAGCAGCAACCGACGCATTTAACAAATGTATTTTGAACACTAATGAATTTGATACACCTCATAATCTATACAGTACCATAAATAAGAAATACAAAGAACTCTTCCGAGTAAGTTATCGCATTAAATTAAAAAAAAAAAAAATATCTTCATTTAAATTTCGAAAAAAAAAGTCACGTTTAATATACTTTGTTAATGTTTAACGAAATTATACGCGATATTATAAATTATCATTAATAAAACATTTACATACTTCAGATAGCACAGTGCCATAACGCAGCATCTATGATGAACGTCTCTTACGAGATGATAGCAATGTCATTTCTAACAAAGGGTAGCGACAATTTTACATCCGATCATCTTGCGGATATCGCTGTTTTATTGAGTTCGTGTACCAATGTTATCAGCACCGAAGTACCAATAGCCCTAAGCAAAATAGCAGCGTGCATCAGAAAAAACGGCAAAGCGAAAGAATTTAGTAAAGTCGAATCCGCGAAAGCTATAGATTGGTTGAAATCGAATTGTCCTCCAGCCGCGGAAAAACTGCGTACCTTCTTTGACACGCACGGTCACAGATGTGTTCACGAAATGGACTTGTTCGCGGAACCTTGGATATTTAAATCTGATAGTATCATTAGTACGATCCAAGTATGTGAGATATTTCATTAGAAATATTGCATCAAGAAATAATTAAGAAATATTTCAATAAGATTTGTGTACATGTATAATATATTTCATACACCGTTTTCAGATACAAGCAATGTCTCTCGAAAAGAATTATGTAAGTAAAACGCTTAATGTACAGGAAACTATCGCGTCTTTGAAGACGCCCATGTCATCGTTTACCAAATGGTTCCTGCAACAAGTAATACCTCTTTGTCGAAAAGCTGTCACACGTAGAGAAATGACAAAAAACATACTTGTATCTGCTGTGCATACATTGAGATTAGCTTACAAACATCTCAGTGTCTTGATGGTTGCAGAGAATTGCATACCTGACGAAAATCTCATTTTTTTTTTGACACACCAAGAAATCGGGCAACTCTTGAACAAGCACAACTCGTTACTCGTGCGAAAGTGAGTCTAAATTTGAGATCAGTTATTTATTATTATACTCTTGGAGTATCGTAATGCTCATCGTTATTGCACGACTTTATTTGAAATCTTTCAGAGCATTACGCAGAAAAAAGATTTATCAGCAAGTAGCGAAATTTAAGTATCCAGAATTCAGCATTGGCATGCCTATACCAGTACAGGTTGTAATTGTTTCTATTATATGAATTATCTAGATCGAATAATGCGCCAATCATTTTTTTGCATATTTCTGTTATTAGTATTCTTAAAATTATAATTTGTACAACACCCCATTGCAGAGAACACTTGATACCTCATCTTACAAAGGATGTACAAAGGTTGAAGGTACTTCAATTTATGACGGTTCCGTGCTAGGCAGAGCGTGCGTGATAACTGATCTATCCGAGGCGAAAAATATACAACATGGAGATATTTTGATCACGCATTGTACCGACATTGGATGGAGTCCGTATTTTCCATTATTAGGTGGAATCGCGACAGAATTAGGCGGTCTTATAAGCCATGGTGCTGTCGTGGCAAGAGAATACGGTCTTCCTTGTATTGTTGGCGCTAAAAGCGCAACGCAAGTTTTTCAGACAGGTTTGTAGATATTTCAATGCCATAATATAAGATAATCTGTACACAAGCTTAGAATATTATTACTATTATTATCATTATTTATAGTATATCAATCTCAATTAATGCGAATTTCTTTATTTAGGCGACACTGTATTATTAGCTGCAGATGTTGGTGTGTTACAATTAATTGAAAAGGCGTAATAGATCAATAATAAAATATGAATAGATTTTCATTATTATATTAAAATTGTATAAATATCCTCTCGAAAGAGAAAGAGAATAATTAAATTTTTCAACTACCCACACACACACACACACTCACGCGCGCGCGCGCACACACACAAACTGAAAATGAAGTAGATTATTATAAATGAAAACTTATGTTATAATGGACGCAATAAATGCAAGTGTCGCAAATTGTACGTTTTACCTGCACTGTATGATGATAGGTCACACACACACACACACACACACACACACACACACACACACACACACACACACACATACACTCCTCCCCACCCCACACACACACACACAATATACATATTTAAATGTAGCAAAGCAATTTTTAAATAAATAAATTATTACTTACAATGCATCGTTGAACGATACTTTAATCGTCATAAATTATACAATGCTAACACGTTCGGGATTCGCTGTCAAGTAACGAATATTCTCCGTTCCTTCATTAGCAAGACATGATAACTGCAGTCGCATGCACGTTGCAACCTTCGACAGAAGAGCGTCTATTCGCATACAATCTTCCTTGTTTATAGGTTGAGGTATCGCGTCCAAAGCTTCCTCGAAGAAATTTCTGTTTGCAAAAGAAAAAAAAAAAAAAAAACGTTCAGGTTCTAATATTCAACGCATAATTTTCGAGAATGAAGTAATTTTCCATTTTGTTGTATCTACTTTATTTATTTACTTTATGTATTTACTTTGCTCTAGTCGTGCTGTAGGCTTGGAGGGCGTTCCTCAAGAGTATTATGTCTGTCCGAGCTTGAATAATTCCAGCCGGTCGAAATTGCGTAACACACGACATGAGTCGCGCGAGCTCTTCCGCTATAGTCTCTATTATATGGGACAGAATTCGCTGTAATAGAACTGGCGCGACTCTGCGTACCTGCACGAGAAAAAGGTAGATATTTAAAATTTTATATTTGTATATGCTAAATTATATTTGGAGTGTGACAATTTATTACTTCTGCGTGCACTGCGATTAAATTCGCCAATATTTCTTGGGCATACGGCTTTAGATGGGTCGGCTCTGTATCAAAGTCCCACTCCAAACCGCCTAAATACATGCTAGGCTCTATTGTACCGACGAGTGGATCGCAGCGGCGTTCTAGGTATGCGTCCAAAACGGCACTATCCAATGTCTCTAATTGCGTCCAATCGGAATTCCATCCGACCGCGTTGGATAACTCGGGATAACCTTGCGCTTTCAAGGTATTTTCGATTCTTGGTAAAATAATATTTAACGTATATCGTATATTGCTTAACGAAATTAAAAGGCATTGTTCCCATGTCTGCTCCGAAGAAAATTTACAGATATATACAAAAGAAAAAATTAATATTTTTGTAAACATTACAAGCACGTCGCGCCATTTACACTACTTACTGGTCCTTTATGTTTATTGGTTTTGCTTTTATAACCAGAAGGCGAGCCAATCAATTGCGAAACCGATGTTTCGTCGTTGTCCATAGCTTCCTCGCAACCGCTAAATGCCAATTGTTGTAAACATCGTGTGAACGATGTAAATAACATCTTGACGGTATTATGATAGAGAAGCAAATGTGTCGGATTATTGAACAATGGCCCTTCTCTCGGACCACAAGCAATTACCGTTTCACGCGCATGCCTCGATATCGCCACAACTATTTCCTCAAACAAGTATGGCTACTCATAACACAAAACCATACAATGGCGATATAATACTGAGATATATAATAAATTCCTAATAAAAACAGAAACTTTTAATTTTACCAGTTTTGTAACACCACCGTCCTCGTTTAAATATTCTATCTGCCACGTTTCCTCTCGATTCAGAGCTATTATATTATCTGCTCCTTGCTTGAAGAGAGCAATCAAACACTGTATCCTATATATAATGTACAAATATAATATATACAAAAAAAAGATAGATAAAGATTGTATAAATAATGAAGAATTTAATTGAACTCTTAAATTGTATAACTTGAGAATGTACCTTAAATTCAATATAAATGATCCGAAAATATCGAGCGCTTCGCTAGGCAAATCCAAATGTATCAGAGACGCGTACATTTGTCTGACGCGACGTAATATATGTAAAAGCCATTTTGCATCTACATCGTGACTGCATGTATTCTTCATTGTCTCCATGGCACGCTGCATACTGGATAAGACTAAATTCTGTGTATCATGAACAATAATACATACATCTTAGATATGGCAAAATATTTGGAGGATAGAAAAATCCCAAAATTAAGCGATATTTGCGCATATTATGTTTTCCATGATGATTAAAAATAAATTTAGACATAATGTACGCACTTTAAAATGACCTTGCTTTTCCACATCTACTGCTACATGTAGCTGTCCCGTGAAATAACTCTGTCCCAATCTCCATAGATCTGGCAATTGTTCGACCACGATATCGCAGATTGTTTCGATGCACGAGATTTGCGGTGGTAGATTATTCCCGTTAATTTTTTCCGAGCGTAAATGCTTGATGTTTAGCGAAGTGGACTTGGATGTCTTGTTTGCTTCCTCACAATTAACTGCGTCTAGATGCTCGGGTACAACATTGACAATACATTTTTCTAGATAATTCGCATGTGAAACTGAAAAATAAATTTTTTTTTTTTAATATACTATATTTATATACTATATATATATATATATATATATATATATATATATTATATACTATATACTATATACATAATATATATATATATATATATATATATATATATATATATATATATATGTATGTATGTATGTATGTATATATGTATATATGTATGTGTATATATATATATATGTATATATATATATATATGTATATATATATTATGTGTATATATATATATATATGGTTTGTTTCAAATGCAAAAAACTTTCTAACATCAGTTTTAAATAATATTTTGAATTTACGAACCTATTGCATCCCATGCCGGATCACCTTCGGCGTCGAGATTGACAAGATTTCTAATAATCTTCTTACGTTCTTCTAAGCTGAATGACATCTCTTCTAATCTTTTACGTAACAGCACTTTCAAATTATTAATTCTATTGTCAATTTCTTCCAATACTTTTCTAAAGACATCCACCTCTGTATTTTTAAACAGATTCTTAACTCTAGCATAGTCATTAATTACGAGATCATAGTTGCCACGTTTGATATTTCTCTCAATGTTTATTGGCATACAAAAGAGAAATTTATATCGTTGCATAACAGCCAGCGCGTTACGAGTGGCGTCAGCTCTATCCCTTCTTGTTAATACATCGTCAAATAATTTATTAGCCTCTGACATAGACTGCCTGATAGATTTTTCTAATTTCTCTGTAGGATCACTGCCATAGTTCTTTATGTCTGCTTCAAACTGATCCTTTAATGATATTATTGTATCAAGTTGCTCCATTACTGCCCCTACATTGGCCTATTAAATATTTAATTTTATATATAATTGGTTATATGAGTTTTGAAAATTCTTTTAATTATCAATAATCTATGTCATTTACTCACCTTCAAAAATGACAACTGTCCTTCTTTTTGAGAATTGACTTTTCTTTTAAGGTAAGCCAAACCAGCTTTCAAATCTTCCAAAGTTGTGGCATGATGATGTTGCAATAAAAACCATCCTGGATGAAACTTTTCACTCGTAAGATCTCCACTTCCATCCCCAAAAAGTTCAATCAATTCATCTTCGGGAAACTTTTTACTTCAAAATAAAAAATTATTAATTTATTGTTATAAAATATTATCAATTACTTGTATTATTGTAATTTAGATATTTACTCATTTCCTTCTACACTAAGCCCCAAAGGGTCTTCTTGTTGATAGTTTGTAGGCGACAATGCCCTTCTACCCCAGCCTAAACTCTGCATAGGAGCTTCTTCTACCCATACAGCTGACTCCTTCATAGGACCTATAGTTTCATGGTAACCACGAAATTGCACTGTCGAAGTTCCCTGCCCTCCACTTCGTGTTGTCACTATTATATCACCACGACCTTTGCAAGGTCCTGATCTCGCTATAATTTTGTTCGACGACTTCCATTCGGCCGAAAGCAGACAGTCACATCCGCATATTGTCAGTCCTAGAAAAATTAAATGAATATATTGAAGCCAAACACTGATGTTCATGCACAATTTAATGTTTAAAGTACAATATAATCTCAAAATTCGCTCCAAGTAAAAAAAACTAATTTGTTATCCTTCTTTGGTTGATCTTTGACATAACGATACGATTAATATGGTTTAAATATATACTCGCCTAGATATCTAAGAGATTATAGTATTGAACTTTATTTACATTTTTTTCACATTAATATATTGTAATAGACTGACAATATCAATTTTTATTATCTATTTTGCATGCTGGTAATTATTTTTCATGTATAATAAAAAAATATTTTGCATACACACAATACACACACACACACACACACACACACCCTTATATTTGATTTTTATACATAATTACATTTATTTAAAAATTTTTCTTCTTATTTTTTAACAAAATTTAGTAATTACAGCAAATGACACTGACCTATAAGGTCCTGAGCTTTATTTCCTAAAAACTCTCCGCGCATTATCACCCGAGTACCGGGTGGGCCTTCTTTGGGTGATATTCCAGTGACCACGGGTGGCGGTCCCATTCTAACAATAAATACGACACAACTCGATACAGCTGAGAAGCAAAGTCACTGATACGCACACAAATGTAGTTCTATATATTATAATTAATTTTCCAATGGATCGGCTAGGCGACAGACGAGTGACGGACAAACTCAAAACTCAAAATGACTCAAAACTAGAGTCTCTATCTCTAACTAAAAGGCTATTGAAGACCACGGGTTGCGAGCTGAGTTGCAGTTGAGGTTACGGTTGATGGTTGAGGATTGACTAAACGGAGCAAAGTAGCATGTCAGCTGATTGATTAATCAGGCAACTGTCACCGTAAATTTTACCATTAATTTCAATGGGAAAATTTTTTACTTTTCCGTCCTAGGGAAAAAGTTCAACTCTCAGGGGTGCGTTCCGATTCCCCACCCAGCATCCAGAGAGTGTTCAGATTCCTTCCAAATGCTCCCGCCGGATTCTCAACTCTCTCAAGTGAGAATGAGACACAAGTTGCGTTCCGTTTCACGCATAGAGCGCATAGTCGCTTGGAAATCTATAATATATGTTACGTGAACTATAGACTTTCAGGCGATCTATGCGCTCAATGCGTAAAACGGAACGCATCCACAGACACTTAGGGCCAATTTCACCACCTTCGGTTAAGTTAACCGACGGTTAAAATCAGCAGAGTGGCAACAGAAAATAGAGGCGAATGAAAACCTAGCATTCTTATCATTTCAGTTGCCACCCTGCCGTCGGTTAATCTAATCGAAGGTGATGAAATTGACATTAATAACTTATTTAATCGAGGTTTTAAGATTTTCAAACTATTTTTTTCACACATTTTATTTAATTTATTGTAATATATTTAATGAGATATCATACATATATTTAAATTATGTAAATATAATAAATGTATAATTTTAGTAAGATGTAATATCTATCCTTTGGTTATGCATAGGACTCCTATATATTAGCAAAGAACATATCTTGTCTTGCTCGCTAGGGAAACGGAACGAATCATTGACGCGCAGTGTACGTTATTTAGCTCCGCTATTGCGCGCGCATGTGTCATGTGTCGGAAAATCTCACGATTTGTGAGATTATTGCACCGCTGAACGCTGCATAAGTATGATAAGTGCTTATTTGATATTTATTTGAGTGGATCGGTATGTCCTGATCGCATTTACATCGGACGTGGCCATTAAGATTAAGAAGAAGAGTAGATCGGTGTCAGTTTTCGCGAAATCTACATAATTTTCTTTGATATAAATGTTGAAGAGAGAAAGTTTTGTACATATATATTTAAAAGAAAAGAAAATTAAAATTAAAAAAGGACAACAGTAGTTTCCGAAGAACGATTAATTCCTTATTAAATGTCGACAGTGTGTAAGCCTATGATAAAAAGTATATTACTTCATGATATAATGATAGATGAAATGTTATAACACAATTAATATAAAACAACAATTGTCAAAGAAAGAGAGAGAGAGAGAGAGAGAGAAAGGATTGGTATGTATTTTGCGTAAATTAAATCTATTACAAAATTATCACACGTAAAATTTTTTTATCATTAACAAAACTATCGAGATTGTATAGTGGATTGAAGATGTGGATTGTGAAAATTTTGTTTACAGATAAACTTACAAGTAGCATTATACATTATATTTAAAATGCCAAGTTCATATTTATATGCTATTAACAATGAAGGGCGTGTATTTGGACTGTCAACATCTGGAAATATGTGGCGTGAATTTATGTATCTAGGACTTGAATTTAAACAGTTATCAGCTGTGCCACATTTTATGTGGGCGATTGGCGGTGATCGACAAGTTTACGTTCATGTTCATGGCTTGGACATACCAATCAGAATTAAAGAAGAAACTTATGAGAATGAGGTATATGGATTCGTATAAGTATTATAGCATTGTATATCTGCAATTATATAAAAATACTCTACTCTAGATAAGTATACAAATTGCAAATGAAGAAATAAAACAGATTGCTAACAATATATTCTAGCGATGGTTGCCTTTGGAAGGTTTTTCCGGAAGGTTACTTCCAACTGACAGATATAATTTTTCAAATCAAGATGGTACAATTGATCGTAGCAGAGATAAAGTAAAATTGCCATCAATGGCATGGCAATGGGAAGGTGATTGGCAAATAGAAACAACGTTGGACGGCCAACCATTAGATCATGATGTAAATATCTCATCTTTCTAATGTCAACTATTTTTACATATTATATTATATATTTTTTTTTATATCTTTATCAGAAAATCTTATAATGCGTTTAAAATTATATATGTCATTTCGAATTTGTAAAATGATTGAATAATTTTGACTTATACAGTAAATATAGTTATCAAATGCAACTTCAATATAGTATTTTTGTAATGCAAATACACTCGATTTTTGAATTAGAAAGATCTTTTCCTTTTTTATTTCTCAATAATTTTGTACCGATTCATCAAATATAACCAATTGCATTTTTTTAATATTTAGTATTAATTATAACATGTGTACCGAAGGGCATAGATTTTTTGTAATGTATTAAAATATGTATGAAATTACATATTTAAGATATACTGTGCTTGTTCCACACGAGTGTTATGTTTTTTTTCATAAGATTTTGTTTATGTATAGATTTGTTATCAGTTGCCCACGACCAATGAGAATCTTATGATCACAAAGATTCTGATATTTTGATAGGGATGGACATACGCAATTGATTTTCCAGCTACATATACTACAAAAAAACAGTGGAAATCCTGTGTAAGAAGACGCAAATGGGTTCGTTATCGGAGATATAGCGCTATGAATTCATGGTGTGCTATTGCACCTCTTCATAAAGATCCAACCAAGGTGATAAAATACTAAAATAAATTTTTTTATGTGTGGCAATACTTTTAATTGCATAATTCAATCAAGTAATATATTACGCATCTTTAGGAACCTTTTATTGATGTAGCTATCGGTGGAAATCAGATGCCTGGTAGTAACTCTGGAAGTTTAGTAGTCTGGGCGGTAACTGCTCACGGAAGGGTATAATTTTTGGCATAGCTTTCTTCATATACATGCAATTTAATTATATTTTAAAAATTAAATTATTATATGATGTTATTTAGGTGATGTTTCGTGTTGGGACTAGTACAACTTGTCCTGAAGGACAAAGATGGAGCTGTATTAAATTGGCAAATGGTTATGAAGTTTGTCAAATCAGTGTTGGAGTAACTGGTCTTGTTTGGGCTGTACTTACAGTAGGCAAAGCATTGATTCGTACGGGCGTAACGAGAGACAATCCAATGGGTAAATAAACAAACATGATTACAAAATATAATAATTATGTTTGTACAGTGGATATTTTGTACAGCGAATATATGTATTAAAGGTGAAGATTGGTCAGAAGTGGAACCTCCGCAAAAAGACTTGAGATTGGTACAAGTTAGCATAGGCACTGATGCTGTATGGGCTGTAACGCATGATGGTGGAGTATGGTTTCGAAAGGGTGTTCAAGGCGAAATAAGTGGCGTTTGTGAACAATTGGCTACTGGTACCGGTTGGGTTGAAATGTTGAGCAAAATGGCATTGGTATCTGTTGCTCCAAACGACCAAGTAAGAATTTTAATTCTTCATTTATAGGACGAAAGAAATTGTATATTAGATATATATGCGCGTGCGTGTGTGTTTTTTGTTACACGCACGCGCACGCACATACAAATGCAGACATATATTCTACGCGTTTTTTTATGTATTATAAAGGTTTGGGCTATTGGCTATGATGATCGATGTTTGTATTACCGTACTGGTATTGCACGCTCCGAATTAACGGGAAAACGTTGGAAATTAATCAACGCGCCACTTCAATTGAGTAGAGCAAGTAGTAATGCTAGTTTATCATCTAGCAACAGGCATAGTACTTGCGGCACACCACAACAGCAGCGTCATCAGAGTTGGAGTTCCTTGGTAGAGAAATACATTACTCTATATAGCACTTATATATATTATTATATTTATCATATATAATAAAATAACCGATAAATGATATTTAATTGAATTTGGATTATGTTTTTATAGAATCGACCTCATAGTACTGGTGAAGGTACAATGTTAATTAGAGAATGGGAAGAGCAATCACGTTCGGCGCCAACACCCACGTCTTTAAAATTATGGCAACGTACCGGGGACAGCGTATCTACAAAAAATGTTCAACAAACATCTTTTCAAGATATATATTTAAATGAAGAGAAGAAGAGAGAGAGGTAAAAGAGTGCGCGAAAGGGTGATTTACAATATTATAAAAATGTTAATGCTATAACAAAGTAATATAATACATAATAAAAAAATTTTAATATAATTTTTTTTATATTAATCTCTATATTTAATTTTATAATATTGCAGATCTGCAAGTTCAATTGGTGCAGGTGATTTAAATGAAGCAAGTGTTGCTAATATAACTATATCTAATGAATCTTTAACAAAAAGTGGAGAATCGATAATCGTCTCGGGAAAAGGAATGAGCAGTACTGTTAAGGTTAATATATTTCTAAAATCAAATAAAGTATGTATACATATATATATATATATATATATATATATATATATATATATATATATATATTGATCAAATAAGTAATGGATAATTATAAATATTAAAAAAAGAAATTATATATAACAATTGTCTATCTTTTAACAGATTAATCCTGCTGCTTGGAGTCCTGTACATTCTGTCGGTTCCATGGTGGGTGTTGAAGCACATCCAGAAACAGATGGAAGTGTATTTGATCCAGATTTAACTGGAGATTCTGGTGTGTATGGTGAGGATGAAAGTGCAGGCATAATATATTGGATCGAATGTGATGTGATGTGGTACAAGGTGGAAGCTGGGGCATGCTTTGTTGATCCGACAAATCCGCCGAAATGGTAAAACTTGTAATTTTAAATATAAGTCATAACATAAAAAGGACTTTTTTGAATAAAATATTTATTATTATATATCTTATTAAATATAGGAATACTTAAGTTATGCTATGAAAAAAGAAAAAAGAGAAAAGAAAATTGTAAATTTGTAATTATTTTGAATAGGATCACAGATGGTAATGGTACAATACAAGGGGAAACTGGAGAATTATGGAGAATATACATTTTGGATGAATTAAAGTCGAGATTAAAGAAAATGTCATTTGATTCTTCAATGATATATGAGAAAGCGGTTGAAAAGTAAGCGGAATTTAATTAATATTGATTAAATATACAATCTTTAGTTAAAATATTTTTTATTTAACAAATTATAGATTATCGTGGGTGAAGAGTGGCGATGCAAAATGTAAAATTAAAAATGGAAGTTTATATGAAGATTGTAAGATTGAATTAGAATGGATAAGTAGTGATACTGGATCATTAGATTCTGGGACCTTAATAATATTAAATTCGGACGGCATAACAAGCATAGTATGTTGACTATAGAAATTGGAAATAAATTTACAAATTTATATAAATTAATAGATAAAATTCTAGACAATACATAATTTTCACACAAATAATATATTATAGATACAATTTCCTGTTTCGGAAATTACATGTGTCGTTTGCTGCAGTGAACCAGGTAATCCAAGGATAGCAATCTATACTCCTAAATTAAAACGTTCAAAAGTAATTAGATTACAATTTGCGAGTGATACAGAAATGGAAGATTGGTTGGCACATTTAACTTCAGGTAAGGACCACTCTCTGACAAATGACGATAAGTGAGGAAATATGTGCAAAGATATTTTTTTTTTTTTTGTAGTATCTTGCCAAATAAATAATGTATATGGTAGACCTGGTCCAAATTCTATTTGGAGCACAACTGCATTAGGTGATGTGTATGTGTTTGATCCTGCAGTTGCAGAGGTAATGTCTGAGATATATGTTTGTAGAAATAACAATACTAAACATGAAGAATTATCTTTTGTTATTTTAGTTTTATTATGTGTAGGAATGTCAATTATCTGAAGACGGATATATACAAGAAATAGATATAGCTGGTAAAGACATGCCATTTGAAAGTATATTACAAAATGGTTTTGGATATGGTAGTACCTTAAAAATTACAGTATGCGTTCATGACGATGCTGACAGGTAAATCAAACAACTGCTTCCACATTTTTCATGTGAAAAGATTGTAACATGTACAACAGCAATACACCATTGATAATAATAACTGTATTTTAGATTGTCTTTTAATCTTGTCTGTTATACCACAACATTTGTGAAGCAAAGGACTATAATGGATAGTCATGATGTAGCTTTGCATTTTAATCCAAGACTCAAAGAAAATATTATTGTACGGAATACATATCAGAATGGTCAATGGGGAGATGAGGAAAGAAATGGAGGTAGTCCATTAAAAGCGGGTTGTGACTTCACGTTATACATTATTTGTGAAGAACGCGGTTATAAAATCTACATTAATGAGAGCGAATATACCTTTTATAGCCATCGAATATCTCCGCAAAGTATTACACATTTGCGAATTAAGGGATTGCTGACTTTATGTAATATTACATATAAATCCACATTTGTAAGTAGTTTTATTATAACGATTGTATCATTGAGATTATTTGCACAGTTAACGAATACCTTACTCTTGGACAGATAATTATTGAACCTAGCACGATGTTTTGGAGACAAATTGGTGGACATTTGAAAAAAGTTGAGACATGTTCTGTAGGTGTCACTTGGGGCATTGGTTACGATAGTACCGCTTGGGTATATACAGGTGGTTGGGGAGGCACATTTCTTAAAGGTATTTTATCAGCTTTTATAATAAAAACATGTTTTGCAAAATAAAAAGGAAAAAAACAATTATAAGATTATTGCAGCACTGACACTGAATACAATAGCTATTTAATTCGAATTTAATTTTTTGTTTATCTTTACATGAAGTGTTAATATTAAAAAATATTATAGGTCTAGGAACTAGCAGTACTGGAATAAATACAATGGTAGATACCCACAATTATTATGTATACGAAAATCAACGCTGGAATCCAGTAACTGGATATACCGCGCATGGACTTCCAACAGATCGCTACATGTGGAGTGATGCAACTGGACGACACAAACGTACGCGAGAGCATACAAAGTTATTGTCAATGCACTGGCATTGGGTAAGTGAAAAGAAAAAAAAAGAAAAGAAAAAAAAAGATCTTTGTTTTGAAAGTAAGAGAGTATATATTTGTATATTTACGCAGTTTCTTGCGCGCTACTTTTCATATGAAAAATATGATACATAAAATTAATATTCATTATTGTAACATTTTGTTTTTATTCTGTCTATATAATCTATATTGATATTATAAAGGTATCAGATTGGATTGTCGACTTTCACACACCCGGTGGCGTTGATAGAGATGGCTGGCAATATGCTACTGATTTCCCGTCACAATATCATGGTAAGAAACAGTTTACCGATTATGTTCGAAGAAGACGATGGTTTAGAAGATGTCAACTAATAACCAGTGGACCCTGGCAAGAACTAGGAAATACCAAACTCGTTGATGTCTCTTTATATGTATGTCTTTAATCCATTTCAACTTTATCTATGAACTTAAATCTTTCAAAAAGGACATATTTTAATGTTTCTTGATTAATTGTCTAGGCAACTGGAAAGCCTGGCACAGATGCTCCTATTCATGTTTGGGCAGTTGCCGCAAACGGTGAGGCTTTATTCAGACGTGGTGTTTCGGAATCTTGTCCGATGGTACGACCACTTAAATTATATTTATATAATAGAGAACACAGCACACACACATATACATACACATACACAAATGTATATATCTAGATATATGTAGATATGTATATATACATACATATTTAAATTATTAAAGTAATAGGCATAGCACAATATACTTTCTCAACAATTTTTTTACAACATTTTATATATATGAAATAGGGTGTATCATGGGAACATATACCAAGCGACCAGCCTCTAATTAATATATCATGCGGTCCATGTGGACAAGTATGGGCTGTTGGCAAAAATGGTTCTGCCTGTTGGAGACTAGGCATCAGTGCTACAAAACCGACTGGTATTAAATTTACAAAATATCACCAGAACATACATGGCAATTATTTTTTAACGGCTTGTGCAATAATTTAATATATATTTAATTCAAATTCTTTTTGTCCTTTTCAGTCTCTTATTATCCCCCTCTCTCTCTCTTTCTCACGCTCTCTCTCTCTCTCTCCCTCCCTCTCTCTCTCACACGCTCTCTTCCTCTCTCTCTCTCTCTCTCTCTCTCTCTCTCTCTCTCTCTCTATTGGTCACTTATTCTCTCACTCATTCATTCACTCGCTCCCTCATCCGCTCACTCACTCACTCACTCATTTACGTAAGATAGAACATTTTGTTGATTATGCAGGTATACAATGGCAGACTGTCGAGCCTCCTTCAGGAGCTCAATTAAAGCAAATTTCAGTAGGATGTGATGTAGTATGGGCTTTAGATATAAATGGTAGATTATCAGTACGCCGAGAGATACAATCCAATGTTTTCCCTGAAGGAACCCATTGGCAAACATTACCCGCAATGCCAAATGATCCGATTCATATAGGTATAAAAGACATTTTCTTTTTGTACAACTTTATTGTATATCATTATATCTTTAAACTAAATTATATGGTTGTAGATATGTCGGTATTAAATGCGAAGCAAGGATTCCGGCATGTATCCATTTCGAGGGAACAAGGACAAGTTTGGGCAATTTCAGGAGCTGGTATTATTTGTCGAAGAATTGGTGTTACTGATGAAAATTCCGCTGGAACCGGATGGGTGACTGGTATAGGGGTAAGAAACAAGAATTTTCCAAAAGTTTATATGATTTCAGATAAGGAAAATGGTTAATATAATATAAAATTATAATAAAATCTAGAATAGAAAGAATATTTTAATAAACATAGACAAATAAAAGTATATTTGCGGATAATATCACTTAAAGTACATGTAATATTAAATACAATTGAATATTTAATCTAATTGATAATTTATCAAAAATGAGAAAGAATAATTTTTTAAAATTCTGTATATTTTCTTTTGTAATATTGCTTAAAATATCTCATAATTAAGAAATAAAATTTCAATTTATTTCCAACAGGCAAACTGGCAAAATATAAGTCTCGGAGGGCTTATAAATAAAACAAAGTGATATCTGTACTATGCGATATTTTACAATATGCTGTAATAATATAAAACATGACAATTTTGTAATTGCCTTGTAAAATACAATATGTGTGTATACATGTATATTATATGGATATATGTGTATGTCAACTTTTAAACAGTAATTATATCTGTAAGATAAATTATGCATTATGTACTTGACACTTGATCACAGAAATTTTTGCCTGAATACGATAGATATTTTAATGAAGCTGAGATGGCTAAAATAATATATGATACATACGCACACAGAGGGTTGGTAAGTGATTATGATGATATTTGTAATATTACAGTTACCGTTTTTGGACAACTGTAATAGTAACAGTGTTATAAATTTTATCTTAATGGAAAAAATAACTGATACATTTTTTTGGTAACAAATTCAACAAACAATTTACTTTTCGAAATTACTATTAAATTCTTCTAAAAATTAATAAATAAATATATTAATAATCAATTTTATTTTAAATTAGATCATGTAATTCTTACAAACCTTTACATGTCAAAAATAAATTTGTCTCATCAATTAATATATCGCGTCAGGATTTTGAAATTTTATAAAGTTAAAGGTGTAAAAAATATTGCTATTTTGGTCACATTTACGAATCTCGGTAAAAGAAAAACACTTTTTTTTATTTACATTGATAAAATTTAGACATGTTTAGCAAAAAGAATTGTTAGTAATGTCTTTCCTGATCAATCAGACAAAAATTTTCTCTTATTAAGATGTGATCAAGAGTCTAAATTATCAAAATTATATCGATAGCGATATCATTATTGAAATAGTACTTTTATATTCTAATATAAAATAATATTTTAGAAATATAAATTTATGTGTGCGCGCGCGCGTATGCGTGAGTGTATATATATATATATATATATATATATATATATATATATATATATATATATATATATACACGAGTATAGTAAAATTAAAAATATTATTTCGTGATATGGATGTTCCATTGACTCTGACAAATTCGAATAATATCTAAAAGCTCTTCGTTAATGTTTATGCTTTAAAAATTCATGTAGGTTTATGACTATTTATATTAAACAATGTACTCGGTGTTACAGTCTTCTTATGATGAGTCATCAATTTTATTTTATGCTACATATAATTAATATTTAATATGTTGCAATGAAAAAGAGATTAAATTGTAACACGTTATTGTAACATAAAACTTTATTTAAGAAAGAGTCATTAACTAATAAATACCTATATTGTATTGATTATTCTAATTATATTGTCAATATTAATTCAACATTGAGTCAATATATTGATTCAATATCATTCTGTATTAACCCATTTCTATTCTACTTTGCCAATATAAAGAGCACAAGATATTTCCATTTTATATCACATAATATGAAATGTGCTCTTTTATTATGTAATACTGCTATTATTACAGTAATACTATTGTTAATTACACACACACACACGCGCATATATATATATGTGTGTGTGTGTGTGTGTGTACATAAAATTTTATGATTGTATTATAAAAATATATAAAATATTATATTATTTCGTTATTTTTATGAAAATACTAACAAAATACAGACTTTTTTTAGAAATATCTATACAGAGATAGAAAAACATCGAATGATAAATATATATTAAGTTCAATTGAAATGTAGACTAAGATCGTTATTCTATAAAAGTCTCAGTCTCTATATTTTATTTAAATGTGTACCTAATATAATTAAAATGTTAAAAAAAAAATGATATTCATAAACAATTACAAGTTTAGTAGAGAAAGTAATTGAAAAACAATAGCTAAAATAAAAGAATTTTATAAATAAATAAATTTTATGAACTTGTTATATTACAATATAGAAATAACGTATATGCGCGCGCGCGTCTGTACGCGTGTGTTGTATAAATAATACATTATAAAATTTATCATTGAAAATATTTTTCAATTATAAAAATATACATGACATTTTGTGTGTGTCAATTAATCATACAAAATTATTTTTAATTACTATTATTGTGCTTTTGAATGGTTAAGATGAATATGTATGTGTGTTTATGTAAACATACAAACTTGATAATCAAAATGATGTCACTATTCTAAACTTTTCCACGTACGTTTGTTGTAATTTCTTGCTTTCTGCCTTATCTCTTTTTCCTTGCTCACTATGATTAATTCCGTAAAAACCATAGATGCAAAAACCTATAAAAAATCAGAAATGGAAATTTAACATTTGATCAAGCATTGAGATTAATTCTATCTTTGAATTTCATAATTCTTTTTTTTACATCAGACTTACCAATTAACAACCAAGTAGCAAATCTAATCCATGTAAAGACGTCTAGTTGAAACATTAAATACATGTTTATAAAAATACTGAGACAGGGAATAAGTGGAACGAGAGGTACCTATATATATACACAGAAATATATTAAACTGTGTGTGCATGAGAGAAAGAGATATCAGGAAACCTTGCTATATAATAAAATAATTGTGCCTATGTAATAAAATAATTGTACTCTCAACACATATTTTTTTCGTTTCTTACCTTGAAAGACAATTCAGTCTTTTGTATCGGTTGTCTACCAATCGCGGCTAAATTCAAAAAAAGAACAATCACGAATACAGCTAGTATCACAGATATTACCACATTTCCTGCGAGCAGGTGTGCGCTCATATTACTAATCAGAAACGTGATGATGCATATAATGATACCTGTAACGATTAAACTTTGCATATTACAAATGGTTCCTAGAGTTTAATATATTTTATATTTATAAATTTCACATTTATCACATTTCAATGTATCCTGTAATATGCAATATTAATCTACAAACTCACAAAGTAAGGCGATACCAATATTTGCGATCGTGTTAGAAAGTTCTGTTGGTTCCTTCTGATTATGCAAATTAAATAATTCCTTAAATATATTTATAGATGTAAATTGATAATCATTCTTTAGTGATATAGCAGGGGTATTGCTAGAGTTTACATCTTTTTGATATCTATAAAATAAAAACTTAGAAACTTATATTTGAACATTATATATATATATCTCGCATACAAAACATTTACAAAAACAGTTACCTTAATATCAAAACGCATATCGCTACTATTGTATACGCGAGTAAAGTCCCGATGGACATCATGTCAATCAATTGCTGTAAATTGAAGACAAGTGTCATAAGACCTAGAACATAGAGTAACTTCTATAAAAGTTATTAATAATAAATCAACAAGGATATCTTAAATCTTGATTTAAATTTTTTTTTATTACTACACACACACGCACGCATACAGATATATACTTTTTTTTCCTTTTTTTCAAATGTAGGTATTCACTAACCGCTAAGTAAACCAGAGAGTACTGTGCCGTGTACAGGTGTCATAGTTTTAGAATGCACTTTGGAGAGAGTTTTGAATATTATCCCATCATTAGCCATGGCATATAATACACGCGGTAAGGGAAACATGGCACCCAAGAGGCTAGTACATAGCGCGAATACCGCGCCTATGTTAACGATCCATTTAATAACAGGCCATCCTATCTCATCAAACGCATGTGGAAACGGAGCGTCCGCATTCTAAATACAAGTTTTCAATTTTTAAACTCGTATTAGACGATTCTAATTTCAAAATAATAAAGTTTTATGTTATTTAAATCGTACCTGAGCATAATAAGGCAGCATCATCGTAAGGACTATGGAGATACCAAAATACGCTACGAATATAATAATCAGGGATAGTACGATCGCTAGAGGAATGTGACGCTGAGGATTCTTTGCCTCTTCGCCAGTGGTAGCGACTGCATCGAAACCAACGAATCCGTAAAAACATTTGGCCGCTCCGATCATCACTCCGTTGATACCGAATGGCATAAATCCACCTGTTCCGCCATTTTTCACGGAATTTGGAATATCCTCGGATGCAATGGACCAATTTGATGAATCCGCTATAAGCACATCATTATTTAATATTTAATTACATGCGCAATCGAGAATTATCTCCAAAGCTATAAGAGAGAAATGACATATACAAAACAGTTAAAAAAAGATATTTTAAACAAGACATTGTCACATATGTTTCAGCGACTTGAAACACAAATGATCGCTCTCTCTCTCTCTCTCTCTCTCTCTCTCTCTCTCTCTCGTGCGCGCGCGCGCGCGCTTTCACAAAGATGTGAAAGGATAAGGATCTAAGAAGATATAAAAATGCGACTTAACTTACCGGCTTACCTTTTATCGATCCTGCGACAATAACGATTGTGATCGTTGTTAAATTTATAATAGTAAATATGTTATTTAAGATCGATGACTCCCTTACTCCTATACATAATAGTACTACTAGTAGCATGACCATTGCAAAGGCGAAGAAATCAGGATACTCTGACAAAAAGGAGATATCTATGGGCATAAGGGAACGCAGAGTTTTACCCATAACATTTCCTATCAATGCATCGATATAATTACTAAGCCCGCGTGCGACGCTCGCTGTACCTAAAAAATTATTCCGTCATATATCGTATATATTGCATGTAAATAAATTGATTTTTTTTTTAATTTCACACTCACCAATTACATATTCTAGAATTAAATTCCATCCTATTACGAAGGCGATAAACTCTCCTACCGTTACATAACTATAAACGTACGCTGAACCGGCTTTCGGCACTCTCGATGCAAATTCCGCGTAGCACATACCTAGAATATATATTGATGCGTGTCAAAACGTACATAAATATATTATAAATGCATATTATAGTATATATTGTTTTATATTTGCGCCAATGTTCGACATTTTAAACTTTGGTACAGATTCCTTAAACAAATTCTCATATCCTCCAATTAAAAATTTGTCGATTTTTGTAAAGTGACGACTCGTTGACGAGAGAGTAATTCTTTTATCAATATTAATCTGCGTATGTATACAATAGAGGCTTGTTATATATGATTGCATGTTTTGAGATAGCAAACGCAAATTTGGCACTAATTTGCAACACAATGTATTTTTTATCTCATCATATAGAGGCCAAATATAACATGACATTAATACACCACATAACTTGGAATCTCATCGCCATTCTTTGCATCTACATATTATTTACAAGTTGAAAGTGTGAAAGATTTTGGCGACTGTTTTAGAAATAGAACGCATTCTACAAGTACAATTTATTATATATACATATACATATGTATTTCTAAGGGTAATTGTAAGACATTTTTTTTTACCTGCGAAAGCAGACGCGATAGCAGCTATGAGGAAAGAGAGACAAACGGCAGGTCCAGCAGTATCTTTGGCCACGCTTCCGGCAAGAACGTAAACGCCTAAACCGAGAGTCGCTCCTACGCCGAGTGCGGTCAAGTCAAATAGACCAAGAACCCGTGCCAATTGTTCACTTTTCACTTCTTCGTTCTCTTCTTCGACGCGCTTTCGCGACAACGTTTTCCACAACCGATTCATCGTTCCAACTTGATTCCTGTATACATTATTTCGCATATCAACCAAATGTAGTAAATTATTATTTACAACAGAGAGAGTGTATAATAATATACAAATTAATTCATTAAAGATATGGCAACTATGTAAAAGTGTAAAAAGGATATAATATGCACGAACGCACGCATGCCCGCACGCACTCAGTACACACATATTATACTTTCTCGCACACAAGTGTATCAGTTTTTCTTTTTCTTTGCCATATATTTTTAAGACATTTATCGCTATCTTATGCATAATTCAAGAAATACGTCGTTTCTAATAAGAATTCTTACAAAATAACGTTCTTGCAAAATGATGTTGTGCAACGCCACTAATTAAAGATCAAAGAGGTAAATCGCAAGGAGATGTAAAGTAATATTAAGCTTGAATAATATAAAATATTCTTTTCCCGCTTATTGTCAATAATATTTTACGTGTGCGATAGCAGAAAACTTACATCAAGATATTTCATTTATTACAGCTCTTAATTAGATTTATTAATAAAAAATTTATTAATATATCAAGTAATCACGAAAATTCGAAACACAGAAAAAACATAAGAACTTAGAAAGAATAATCTATAAATCTCAATTTTTATTAAAATATTAGTAATCAAATCACGCGCAAATCTGATTAAACATTGTTGCCATTTGCACAACATATTCGACCTTGAAGTTACTTTCTCTATTACGTTTGCCTTTTTTTCTGTAATGGAATGAAACGATTCCATCTTTTTTTAGCTCAAAACTTGATGTGTATTATTACACATAAAACTTGATAGTTTCGCAACAATATAATATACGTAGATGAGCTATTATATAATTTATAAGAACTATAAAGATAATTTGTAAACACTAAAGATACAAAGACATCGAAGCTTCAACAATATTCTAGCGATACATACAACATATAATCTGAGTATAGAAATCTTTGAGCAACGGAAGCTTTCTTGCGAATATATATTTATCATTGTGCTTTCTGCAAGCACAATACGATTCTTTCTCACAATGCGCGAGAAAAGTCTTATCTTTTTATAACAGTAAATGTTGCAAAAATATAATCTTATTGTTAGTCATTGTACGATATAGTCATTATCAAACTCTCTTATGTTCAGATATATTCTAATTGCAAAAGCGATAGGTAAGGATCGACGATCTTTTATAATGTATAAAATACATTCGTTAGCAATTGTTTTAATAAAATAATAACATGTTTGAATTTAACAATTTTGATAAGATTGCATCTGTGTATACGCGCGCGCACGTGTGTGTGTGTGTTATGTTTTCTTTAGTATAAATGGAAGAAAAAAGTAACTTTATTAAAACATAATATATGTATAATTATTAATAATAAAATATGACAATAATTGAAACGCGACTATGTGATAAAAACATCTGAAATATTTGACAGACACGTACATATTGCAAATTGCAACTTGATATTTTTTCCTATATGATGACATTTTCTGAACATCTAAATTCCTAATACGTGTATGTATTTCAAAACAGTAATGTATATATAAAAAATATACACGATGTATACTAAATATACATCTGTAATATCTGATTCTTCTTAATTAAAGTCTGAGGTAGCGATTGATAATCGTATAAAATCAAACAATGTACAAGGTTCTCGTCGCGTTTATGCGTTTGCCTTGAATCAATTCGCTTAAGCTCGAGAAAGTAAGAATATATAATCACTTGCTCACTTGATTTCACATCAACAGTCGCATACTGCGCGTATGCATAAGCGGATTAGATTCAGGGCTGTCCCTAAGCGCCCGTAAGCGCTCACAAGATTCAACAAGGCAGTTCTTTTCCCCCTTTAGAAAAAGGCAATTTTAAGTCCTAAGTTCAGGATAGAATGTAACAAAAGAATATAAAATAACAAACATTTAAAGGTGTTATGCGATATTAAATGGATTGAATAATATTTTATCGCAAACATATGATATACAGCTCTCATTCTCCTTCAATGGCATTTTGCAACTAAGGCAAAGTCAATCATGAGGATTGATATAATATTACAAATTAGGTTTTAATTGAATTAAATTTCGGCAGTTTACTTTGATTATTTTGTGAACATTTTCGTTTGTTATGTCCCCTAGCTCGTGGTGCTCGGGACGACCGCTCGCCCCATCTTCGTAACGGCCCTGATTAGATTATATCTCTCTAGGAAAAAGATCTATCAATTTAAAAATTCAATCTATAAATTTTATCTATATTTTTCGAGCGCTCCACATATACACACATACATAAAAAAGTGTATTTTATTAAAAAGAGTAATTTAATCTACCACGTTTAATTATTAAGATTAATGATATATAAAAAAATAATCTGATTATTTTGTTTATAAACTACTCGCTGATATAACTTATATTGCCTTTATCTACAGAAAAAGTCTTTGATAATAGCAAACATCTATTTGAATTATCCAATCAAATCAGGGCAAAATTCCATATATTCTCCTACCATCATCAAGAATCTTTTGCTACATTTTCTTTTTCACAGTATCGTTATTTCACAATGTCGTTTATTCAGAATGTCTATTCAAATCTTGTAGAACAAAGTTTTTTAAGATTTCCTCATTTTTTTTTTTTTTAGATATTCTTGTTCAAAATTTGAGTTTTTAGATGCAACTTTAAAATGAGTTTAAAATGAGATATATCGCGTGAATTGTGGGTGCGCGCGTTTTTTAATTTTCTCTTTTATTTATACGATCATGAAGGAAAAATAAAGACTCATTTGAAAGCAAACGTTAGATTTGAAAAAATAATGAAAAAAAAACTTTCATCAAGCAAGCATTTTTCACTTAGATAAGATGTTATCGTTTATCACGAATTTTAACAACCATATATTATTACATTAAAATAAAATTATGATATAATATATAAACAAGAATTATAATAAAAGAATAAAATTCTCTTAAAAAAGTGAGAATTCTTACTTTTTTAGATAAAGTAGACATACACAGTTTATATATGTATATTAATATTCATTGGTATTAAAATAATAATAATAATAATAATAATTTGCTAAGAAAATCTTAATTTAAGGTTTTATACATGTTATTGCCTTTAGAAAGCAACAGCGATTATGGTGACACAATCGTACGTACATAGACGCGAATTATAAAGTTAAAACAAAAACATTCTATGGAAATCATTACGCCAAGTTTTGATAGTTTTCCTGTCACGAATAATGAACAGTCCTTGAGTTATTTAACGTCTCTCATAAACTGTGATAATCATCGACGTTCATTATACATACCTGTTCAAATGTTGTCTGACAAAAAAAGGAAGACTTTTTATTCGTAATTGATCCTTTTCAATAAATACTTGACTATATAATTCAATTGTTGTAGATGTGCGTGGAAATATCCGATTTTATTCAAATTATTTTCAAAATATGACATATGTCAATTATGTGTAACTTCTCATTCACGCATATATACCTTTTAAAAATGTAATCGAGCTGAAAGAATAACGAATATAATGATATAGTTTGCGAACGATTCTACAGAGAACGGCGGACGTGTATTTTTTATCATTACAATTCACATTTGAAAAATAACGTCGCATTCAACCTTGTATATGCAATGTATAGCTATATATAATTTTCGATATGTATTTCGACTGATCTTCAATAGGTTGAAGACCTATAACTAACATTTATCCCTGCCCCGTTAACTTTTACAAAATATTTATGTACAAAACATGTAACAAGACAACACCAACATCCAAAATCGGGACATAAGACATCTTTAAGACATTTATAAGACGTCTTATATCCCGATTTTGAACGTGGTATTATCTGGAATGTTTACATTCCTATTAACATTGTCACATGTCTTGTGCATGACGGTTTCGTTCTCTCTCTCTCTCTCTCTCTCTCTCTCTCCTCTCCTTTTTTCTCTTTTTTTTTTTTGTCTTTCTTTCTCTATTACAAAAATTTCGCCAAAATATGATTTTCATAACAAGCAATTATAATAAAACAAACATGCTTCGATACGTTTAAATTTTTAAATAAACACTCACACGACATATAAACGAGCTTACCTCATTCCGAAGATAAAATAGAAATATCGGCGCAAATTGAGAGACGAAATATATTTTGTACACGATTAAACTATTGATCAACGATAAGAATGAATGACGGATGCGCCAACGATTATGAGCAACGATCGCGTCTTGACGAACGATCTCAAATTAATACGTACTGTAATTTCACGATACTGTCGATACTCACTTTCCACCTCTGTCTGAGTATAGAGTAATAAGTTTCAATGTTCCCCCCACCTCATATTAAAGTAGAATGTTCGATGTTCGCTGCTGCCGGCAAGTAACATTTGTTGTCCCAGTCACGTACAAATTTACCCAATGACGGAGTTTTCGACCGATCCGTGATTATTCTCTCGCTGGACGGAATATAGAGATATTTAAAAATTTGTATATTTATATATATATATATACAAATTTTTTTATATATCAATAAAAACACTTGTATGTATTTATAAAATAATTTTTTCTAATTTAAATAAATAAAATGATATTAATTATAATGTCTTTTATTTAAAAAAAATTTTTATTTATTTAAATTTTAAATTAATTAAAAAGCTTACTTAAACTGGAATAATATATTTCCATTTTTATTTATTGCCTTACAAGTTCCAGCATTATTCTAGTTCTATTAAATGGATTATAATTATTCTGTAGTATTATTTTTATCACTCTTTTTGTGTAGCAATGCTTGATAAATTGCTACAATTTATAACTAAACAAATGTTTTTTAAGATTTGTCTGTACATTTATTATATGTTGTAGTATTTGTCACGCAGTCAGGATATGTGTGTAAAATTTCATAAATAAATATCTCAGTCTAAACAAAATGTTTGATTACATTTTTCACATATGTAAACCTAAAAATAAAAATACATACAACACACACATGATTCTTACTCTAGATATTTGAAATATTTAAATAATTATAAATTAATTTTTCTTTCGAATAATTCAAAACTGTAAAATTTTTATTTTTTTAATTATGTATAGATATTTCTTTTCAAACTTCAATATATGTATTAAAGTTCTTTTATCTCACTTTTTGCGATCTTCGAATGAAATCTTCATTATACCTGTATGCACATTATAAATTTTTTATTTTAATAAAATTATCTAGTTATTATGAAAATTATACAATTCTGCGATGCAACATATGAGAGAAAAGATACCTTTTTCTCCTATGATGCAAAAATTTTTTTGGCAATTAAAGCATAACAAAAAATGATTACCTTCAAATGCGACTTCTTTAAAAGGTTTAACAAAAAATAAGTAATGATATGATTGTGTTAAATGTAGAGTAGATAATAAAATAATACCGCAAGTTCTACATTCAACAGGGAGTTCGCAATGCTTACTAAAGCACTGAAGATAAAGATAGCCAGTATAAGTTATAAGTTAGATATAAGTTTTACCTTATAAGTTTCACCAATTCATCAGAGTTTTCTGCACGACTGTAATAAAAAAATATATATATATATATATATATATATATATATATATAAGAAGAAAAGTAGAAGAAAAAAAAATAATAAAACTCTAATGTATACGTGTACATGTCAGAAAATAAAATTTTTAATGCTGTTAAAAATTATATTAAAGTACTATTTGTAACACATACATGCATGCAAAAAATAGGAGCATATCTTATTTCTAATCTGTGCACTTACCATACATGGTATCATAGTCGTATCCGATGTATTAAAGTGTAAGGCATGATGAGAAAAGCCTATTTTCACAAGTGCTGCATCTAATCACATTACAACAGATGGATGACCTATATGCGCATTTAACTAGTCTTTGTAATACTTATTGTCGAGAGCAACACCATTTTCTCAACCAGTAATGTTTGCCATTCATTTACAAATATATAATTCAGCTGTCAATTCTATTATGCTACACCTAATATCCATCCAATTTCATAATCTGAAACAATCTCTATCCTAAGAGAGAACTTTTAAAAAGCTAAATGTTATATACAATAAAATACATACTCATATTGTTTCATATCATCTTTTCCTGGATCACAAGTAATAAGAGCTCCAATAATTATCAATATTTCTTTACTAGCATAAAATGATAATATCAATGATTTTGCAACTAATTCCAAAGAATTTTGCAAAAAAAGTTGGCCAATTATTAAAGTTTGTGATAGAGCTTGTAATTCCTATTAATAATAAATTATATATATATATATATATATATATATATATATATATAATGTATGTATACATGTACATTACAATCTAAAACAATTGAATATCTGAAGTAGAGAAGATAAGAAAATATAGATAATTACCTTAATGTGCTTCTTTGAGTTGCGAGTCAGATCGCTAATCTTCTCACCCCTTTTATTTATTAGTTATAATCACAAACCTAATTACTAATAGTGTTTTGATAAAAATTCCTCGATAAAGTCTTTTAAAAGCTTGAGATAATGAAGCAATATGAATAATGCTGATACAAAGAAATGTTAAACATAAAAAACAATATATATAATTTTTTGACACAGCTTTTGATAGATAGTCTTCTGAAAAATAATGGTTCCTATTCTCGATTCAATCATTGTTCCTATTTTATTAATAAAACAAAAGATAAAATCGTATAATTACAATCTAGCTGTTTTATCTACTCCCATACCGAATAGAAATACACACACACACACACACACACACACACACACATATATATATATATATATAATAAAATCAAAGTTTGTTTTTTTTTTCTCTTAAGATGGGATTTCCCGCCAAAATTTCTGCTTGAGATAGATGAAGCAAAAAAGCGGGGACTGGGACTGACAGACCGGATCGGATAGGTAGATAACATGTAAGAAGACGGGCGGACGTGCCATGCGCCAAGGCAACAATAGGCAACGAGCGACAGGCGGCAGGCCACAGCACAGCATAGCGAGCATGAGCACAGGAAACAGGATTCGCGCGACTCACGGACATCACGAACCGCTAACTGCCACAGCGTTGCACTGCACTGCACAAGTCCAAGTGCACAGCACTGCGGAGTGCACGACACAGCCGCAGGCCGCTATGGCGCTACTGTCGGCCGACGCGGTCGCTGTCGCTGTTTTCGTCTTGCCTCGTACGACGAGCAATTTTCCAGACTGAGGAAAATCTAGCCGTTCACACCGACTTCGCCGTGTGTAAGTGAGCATCACTCGTCTATTTTCGCGATCGTGCCATTAATCGCGTTAGCGCGCGTGTCACGGTGTGTTCGAAAAGCATTCATGTAAAGACAGGAAGTGAGAAGTGAGTAACTCTTATAGAAGAATTAGGCGACGAGAGCCATCTTTGACGAACATCGGCCTGCTCGTTAGAGGCAGAGACGTCGAGACTTTACAGTTTGCCATCGACGACGACGACGACGACAACGATGACGACAATGACGACGACGACGACGACGACGACGATGACTACAACGACGACGACGATGGATGACGACGACGGACGACGACGACAATAAAAATAATAATAATGACATAAAAAAAAAGAACGCCGACGTCGCATCGACAAAATCGCCGTTCTCAAATGCTTCTCGTATTTCTTGTATCTCAATCATCTATATCTCACATATATCTCGAAAAATAAGTTTCTCGCTCGTTAATACATAACTCGCGAGATAAGACCGCGCTTGGGATCGTGGCGGGAATAAGTGCATGTGAGTATTTTTCGCTCCCCTTTGTTTGTAATTCACCCTACAACTGATTGCATTTATAATCGCGCCTCGACCATCCTATATTATTCAGGCGCCCTGTTATACTTGTGCGAAGAAATGCACACGTTATAACGTTTAATTTAAACGTTAGTAATATACAATAAAGTAGCTGAGACTGGGAATGCTCCGCTTATCAGCGGCCGCGAACGCGTTAATTGCGCATGCGCCAAGTGTAAGCCCGCGTTCACGAGTATCGTGCTGTGCTGTGCTGTGCTGTCCTGTGTTATAAGACGATCAGGTACGGAGTATGGCGCGAGTGTCTCCTTGGAAAGAGAGAGAGAGAGAGAGAGAGAGAGAGAGGAGAGAGTGTGACGAGAGGGGGTGAGGGAGAGGGAGAGGGAAAGGGAAAGGGAATAAAGTACTCTCTCACCGTTCGATCGCTAGTTGCCGGCGTGTATGTATATTTGTGTCGAGGTGTGTATTTTAATTTTCTATCGTGAGTAGCTCGCTTGCCGGGAACCGGCAATGTGTGCGAGTCGATGCTTCCGTCTTTTTCGAAGAAACTAGCGGAAGGTCTAATGCTCGTTCGAGGTTCGCAAAACTCCTTTGTAATCAGGTATCGCGCGTGAAAGAGAAAACTCCATCTCTATTTTCGATCGCGCGCTATTTCGATATATTATTAAGAGAAGAAAGAGAAACGTAGATTTTCTTATGCGCGCTCCTGTAGAGAGCTGTGACCATTTCTTTAACGAAAACTCTTGTCTAATTTTTAGAAAAAGAGATTGCGGGACAAATCTGTACAGAATGGAAGGAGACGATGGCCCTTCGGCTATCAGTAGTAAACCTACCGTCATCAAAGGTAATTGCTCTCTATCTACCATTTAGATTTATGCACATTTTTCATGATCATTTTCCATGAGCATTTTTTTGGCAATCTTATCTTGTTTCTGGAATTGCATATAGTTGAATACTTTTTTTTTGTTTTTTACAAAGAAAAAAAAAATATATATATATATATATACACATAATGTAATTTTATATCTATGTATTGTACTTTCTTTTCTTTTCTTTTCTCATTGTTACACTGTAATCGCTATTATTTATCTTTCTAATTTTTTTCTTACCTATCTCCCTCAGCGGCACAAGAGCAAATGGGACGATTAGACGTATTAGTATGCGGACAGTGTCATTCTGTTTTTCACTTTATCGAAGAGTTTCAAGAACATCGTACAAAGGAAGGAGCTTGCTCCAAAGTTTCACACTTTCGTGAAAATAATGATGTTTGTATTTTCAATTTTCTTAACTCTAATTGGTTAATTTAATTACATCATCTTTTTATAAAATTAATACTTGAAACTTTTGTAGAATGGACAAAAAGCACAAGTTTGGGCGTTCTTGTTATGGAAAGATTCGCAAACCCAACCAGAAGGTTCGGACAAGGATGCGACTAATGCTTGGAAACTTTATCAAAAATGGTGTAAAATGGATACGCATGTAAGAGATTCTTGGATTGCTGCGGGAAAGACTATACAAACTTTTACAAAAATTAGTAACGCAAAGATGCAGGATACGCCGATACAAGTTCAAACAAATACTAATGTCGAAGGTAATACACAATATGTATATATTTATCTCTATCAATCTTACACCATCTCTACTTTCTTACCTAATATAAACATACGCGCACACTAAATTTTCTTATTCTATCCTAACTTATTAATATTTATATATGTATTGTGTGCGTGTGTGTGCAAAAAAATATATTTTCAATAAATGAGAGTATATACAAAGATGCTGTATTTGTGACTAGGTTTATTATCTTATTGTTTTATATATACATATAGGTGCCAAACCAATAATAGTTCGCAAAATTATTAGAAATGGACAGCCAGATGAAACGAATGAAACTAAAAAAGATGTTACAAAATTACCAGAAACAAAAATACAAAAGAATGAATCTGTAGAAATGGAAACAATGGACAGAAAAGAAAAACCAAAACTTAAACCATCAATTAAGCCCAAGGTTTTACATCATTTACATCAAAATATATATGTTTTCAGATATTTCATTTATATACTTATTATATTTTTGTAGAACAAGTCTGGCAAGACTGAAGATGCAGAATCGAGCAACGAAGAGTACGTTGTCGAGAAAATTTTAGCTAAGCGTTTTAATCCCAAAAAAAGATGCTCGGAATTTTTAATCAAATGGGAAGGCTGTTCACAGTGAGTAAATTCTAGAAATCTTATCGCGCATCTTTCTTTTCTAAGAGTTTTAATAACGAGTTCTGAAATATATAAAATTTTATAGTGAAAATAATACATGGGAGTCTGCAGAGGCTGTATCAACTTGTAAAAATATGTTGGAAGAATTTGAGCGGAATCTTGCTAAGCAAAAGGAGCTTAAAGCAGCTCAACAACAAATTAATACAAAAGTCGTAGGACGTGCAAGTTTACCGGCGCAAAAACCGGTGATGAAAGCTGAAGTTAATAAACCTGGACCGAGTACGGCGACGCAAGCGGGGTAAGAAAGGCTTTGTTCCTTTAATAATTGAAATGTGATTACAAAAAATTCAATTTTACCGATGGGTACTCAATAATTTGTTGCTTTTTATATGTAGGCGACCAATGCGCTCAAGTAAATCAAAAGCAATGGATCAAGTAAAGCAATGGTGCGGCTCGATGAAAGAGGAGGATAATGAACGTATGTAATACACACATGCACACGCACACCTATATATATATATATATATAGGATGTCCGGAGTCAATCGCATCCCGTTGTGTGCAAATAGAACAGATAAAATTGCGAAGAAAAGTCCTATACCATTTTTTTGTATAACGCTTAATAAAAGAATTATTGTTGAATAAAGTCTGGCCAATTATCCTAATTTTTAGCCGGGCGTACATCGGTGAGCCGCGGTGTAAGCTCTCGCACACCAAGCGCGAGGCTTACCGACGAGTGCTCGGCTAAAGATCGGTGATGATAGGCTACACTTCACTCAATAATAACTCTTTTATTAAGCGTTATAGAAAAAAATGGTACATGACTTTTCTCCTCAATTTTATCTACACTATCTATACGACGGGTGATGTGATTGACTCCGGACATCCTGTATATGCATACATATATACATAACACATACGTACATACATACATAAAATATATATATTTACACGAAGGGGAATCAAAAAGTAAAGCTTCCACTTCCTTGTTTCAACTTTTTTTATTATTTAATTTTTGTGAAATACATCTCAAATAATCTATTTACATATCTCTTTACACTATTTTTTAACATAGTCGCCTTTTCTTTCGAGGCACTTGTCTAAATGATAGATCCATGCATCTATCCTGTTGGTAAAAGCTAGGATCTTATTGTCGCAGCCATTTCTGCGCTTGATGCTTGACACCATCATCATCTCACCTGAATTGTTAGTCACAAAGGTATCTTTCAATTGTAAAAACAGGTTAGGTTTTTGATACATGAATCTCCTGCCCAGACAGGTGCTTCAAAAGAAAAGGCAATCATGTTGAGAAATAGTGTAAAGATATTATATACATATTTGAGAGATGTAAGTATACTTTACCAAAAATTAAATATTAAAAAAGTACATGAATTGGGAACTTTACTTTCCGACTTTCCCTCGTATATATTTGTTTCCAAAATTTTGCTGCTATTGCTTTAATAAAATGTGTTTATATATAAAAATATATAGTATTAGGTAAAAGGAGAATCCACGATTCGGAAAGCGAATCGGATGATGGAGAAAGCAACGCTGCAAAGAGGACTAAAGTCGATACAGGCAGTGACGACGAATGGACTGGAGAATCGGACAGTGATTCGAGAATGGGCCGTAGTGATGTAATTCAACGTGCGTTTAGTCGCGCTAATGCCCAATCTAATGGTTCCAATAGAGCGTCAGTTTCATCTACTGATTTGGCAACCTCATTAGGATTACAATCTCCCGAAGGGGCAAAATCTAGCCAGCCACCTGTTTTGGTAGCTAACGCTAAAGGAGTTGTTAAAGTCGATCCCAAACAGATGCCAAATTTAACTTCCGGCGTTTATGTCATGTCGCGAAAAGATGGTATTATTAAGCTAGATTCGTCGCCTAGCGGAAAATTGGCGGTCAAAGGATCGCCAACGACGCAAGGTGTGTTAATGGTCCAAAATCGGGACAATATAACGAGAAAACAATCAAATTCGATGACTCCTGCGATGAAAGTTGTTTCAAAAATGGATGGGAACCAAGTAGTAACGCAGATGAAAGTAGTCACTTCCAAATCTATTACGGCGAAAACGCCGGGAAGTGTGCAAAAGACAGAACCTATAAAGATACAGCCGAAACCAGATCCATCGCAATTGCAACAAATACACGTTGTGACTGCAATGTCGGGACCAATAGCTTTGCAGCCGAGAATAACTACAGGCATAAGACCTGCTTCTGTAACACCTCAGCGAACGGCAGACGGTCGTCCTTTATTACCTAGACCAGCGTTGCGCGCAACAACAGCAACGAGCGTTCTTGGTACCATTCGCACACCCGTCAGAGCACCGGCACCGAGGCAGATTCAAACGCAAACGACACGTCCTGTGTTGCAGAAGCGTGCTACGACGACGGTTATCAATACGCAGTCAGTTTCACCGAGTGCCGTTGGCACGCCAGTTGCGCAGATCAGGCCGAAATTCACAGTGCTTACAACACCCGCGCAATCTAAACAGGTGATTAAAACTGGAACTAGTCCAGTACAGCAACAAGCACAAACAAAACAATCTCCGAAGACGCCAGTGGGTAAGGCACAATCGTTGTTATCTCCGCATCAAAAATTATTAATAGCAAAGAGAAAAGCCCAAGAAGCAGCGGGTATAATTAATAAACCGATTGGTCGTGGACTTTTAGCAGGTGCACGTGCAGGTACCACTGCAGGACGAGGCAGGGCGAAAGTAAGCGAGACATCTTCAACGATTATTCAGCCAGGAGCAAAATTCAAGGAAAGCAAACTAGCGGAAGGTGATGGACTTCATATGGAGTTTCATGAGGTCGGTTCGGAAGAGAGCAGCAGCGATGGTGAATCTGATTTACCGCCTCCTCCTGAATCTGATGCCATTACATCTCTTGAGCCTGATAGTCCACCACGTCCGTTCACATTGTGCCCTCTCACGGGACGTATAATCGGTCCAGATGGTGAGCCGATCGAGCAAACGGCGGAACAACCCGAACCCGAACAAGAAACGTCACCTTCTAACACGGCGATGTTATCGACTGCGATGAAAACAACCTCTACCGTGTCCGAAACTACAATGGCAGCGAATGATGTTACGGCTGCTGCTACTACCACTATCAGCACTACCACCACCACCACCACCACCACCACTACTACCGCCACCGACGCCGATGCCGACGCCGACGCTGCCGCCGCCGCCGCCGCCGCCGCCGCCGAATTGGTCTTACCTTCTCTCGATTCGCTCACAGAAAGCGGTATTATGAGAGTCGAGATGAGTCCTGGTGGAACAACCGGTACTATTGTTCAAACTAGCGAAACAACAGCGCAAATTAATTTGTCGAATGTAACGGTACCTGCACCGGATTTGCCATGTTTGGACGATACCGCTTCTACAATACCAACTGTACCAGCCGCTCCCGCATCCACACCTTTGACAGAAAACTCGAGCCCCGTTGAAACATCCATCACTACGGCATTGTCGGCTGTTACAGCAGCGACATCCACTGTTACTATGTCAGTAACGTCGGCGGATGCCAAGCCTGATGATAAGATATCAGAAGAACGAAAAGTGACAACAAACGAGGCGTCGAATTTGGTTACTTTAGCGGAACACGGTGTCGTCTATCAAGTCGCAGGCCAAGCAGAAGATGGACAAACGCTTTTAGTAACGCGCGACGCCGATGGCGAACAACAATGCGTATATGTAACTACTGAACAGCAAGGAGATGATGGATCTGTCTTGACATTTAATCACGCGGTTGCCGAGGCTGTGGCGCAGTTGATACCTGATCAGGTAAACCTCACTCCTCAGTTTTACGTAAAGGAAGACGGAGCTGAACCGACTGAAAATTCTATGGTGATGTCTATAATGGAGAACGCGAACGCGACCGATGTAACCGGGACTCAAGAGGATAATGACGGACAGGCACAAGTTGTGGCTCAAGTAGTGCAAGCTGAAGAACCCACTCCAGGTAATATGACGTATTCTCTTCACTGTCTCAATTCCAAATATTAGTTGCTTTCAATAATATTTATCCATTATGTATTTATCCACTGTCTGTCGTCTTCACAATTGTTTGATTATTCATAGGAGGAACTAGGAGAGTAGTACTGCTCTTATCGGATGGAAATTTAATGATGACCGAAGTGGACGAAGAACAATACGCTGCATTGGAACTTGACAAATAAAGACATAATTTTGATATATGCTAAAGGAATATCACGGCGATGCATCGAATTACGTTACGCGCAAATTGTACGTTTAAAATGTGATCGTGAATTGTGTATATATGTAAGAACGTTCACTTCTCGTACAATTACACATCGGTGACGTCTTATATTATTGGGCGGCTACAGATTAGGTATTGTATGTAAAGTGGAGAGACAGAGCTGACATACTGTAAAAAAATCAGCACACATCAAGAAAAATCTAAATTTTAGATTTTAGAAATGTATGTTTCAGTGTAAAACACTTTACTAGTATATCCATTTTCGTGTTTAACTTTTATGGCATGAAATATATTAGCACACACACACAAACACACACACACACACACACACATGTGGAATAAAGATAAAACTACTTTCAATAGAATGACGTCATTATAATACATATGAAGTAAGCATTGTACTTGTAGGATAGTAAAATATAATATGGGGTTTTATATTTTCCAATCAAATAATGAGCTTTGCTAAGAAAGAAAAAATCTTATTCCATGCATACAAAGTCCAAGGTGATAAATATAGAACATTCATCATGATGAACGCATCTATGTAAAGTTTAAAGATTTATTTCATTGATGAAAGTCGTGAAAGAAGAGGAGCAAAATATTGATTAAAATCCTTTTTTTCTTTTTCTCTTTTTTTAAATTTGTATCTGTACTTTTAAAGCTGCGCTATGATATTTATTTCCAATACTAAAATTTTATAATTTACATATACTATAAATTTTTAGTATTGACAATAAATATTGCAACGTAGTCTAAGTTAAAATGAAATATTCTTGTACATATATTATGTCTGCCCATCTTATATTCATTATATGATCGTGACACATGTCTTATAACAGATTCAATTGGATGCACTAGTGCCAACAAATAAAAAAGTATGATGTAGTAAAGATTAAATCGCCTGATTTAATGATACATTATACTCTTTAACTTATATAAAAACATATGTATGTTCCGTTAACTGAAAAAAAAAATGTTCAACATATAGAATATTCTACCAAAAATGATAAATATGCTGATGACATCAACGTCTCACTTTGAGCTCGCTTTACACGCCATTATATTTGTGTACGATAGTTTTTAATGTGCCCCAGTCTAACTATTGGTGTGTCCAATCGAATTTGCTATTACATTACATGGACTATGTATGCTTATCTGTAGGATAAATAAGTGCACCCTAACAAAACACTTATAATTTCTGAACCTAAAACGTAATGCTTAAAATATAATGTTGTTGAACGGAGTATCAATTAGCCTATTATTAAACCCGTTCCTATTAGTTGCAGGTAATTCTAGGATGTACAACATATATAATGCATAGTATAGTGATAAATATTTAACCAACATTCTTTTTTTAAAATAATACATTATGGAATAAATAATTGTGTCGTCTATCTCTTTAAACGTGTGCGGAAAAAAAGTAAATTTACACGCGATTTTCGCAATGGAAACAATCATAATTCTGTCTTTTTTTTTTTTTTTGTAACACGTACACATATATATATATATATATATATATATATATACATATATATATGTGTGTGTGTGTGTGTGTGTCGACGATGTTTTATTTTCGCATTTTTCACAGCACGTTATGATTTGCGATATGTCATAAATGTTTCTCGCAAATTTGTACTTTGTTTACAAATTTGTCCTATAATCTTATTTAAATATATATATATATATATATATATATATATATATATATGTGTGTGTGTGTGTGTGGGTGTATAGAAAAATATCGCTTTTTAATCAATGTTTTAAATTTATAATAAATGTAAAATTCTAATTTTTTTATAAGACAATCCATACATTTCTTAAATTTTATTTTTAAAAAGATCCTATTATCAGGAGTATTCGTAATCTTCATGACAAAATTTCGTGCCAGGTATCTATTTCTTTCAGTTATATGTTACTTCTCTCATCATATATTTTAATATATGCACGTAACTCTATTAGAATATACTGTCAACACATAATTGCGACGTGTATTTAATTAAAAATAATACGGTCACCAGAAATATGTGTATTCTTCATGTTCTCTGTCATTCTCAGAAAAATCGAATCAATTGCCTCATCGGTTAGCCAACCAAAAAAACGTATTTCAAAAACAGAATTACAAAAGACAATTTTAATTGCAGTCCCTAATTCTGTGGAATTTCATAATTATGAATCGAATAAATTATACCGGGTAGGTACGTTAGATAGATAATGTAAAACAATTTTCAAATAATACTGTCATTCTTTATTACAGAAAGTTGTCGTATTACAAAATGTGAGTACATCTTTGGCCAGGTTTCAATTAGCAACAAGGCCTATGTATTCACGATTCACTGTCATAATTGAATGCAAAAGACAAACGGGCGGTATTTTCCCAGGAATGCACGTAAAATTGATTATTCTCTTTCGTTGTGATATTTTAGATGAGCCCGAAGAAATGTTAATAATAAATGTACAACAAGGACGTTCGGTAATTATTAAATTGCGCGGATATCGAGATTCACCGATATTGCGAAGTAAGTGAATTTATAATTGCATATAAACTTATTCAATAGATTTATAAGAATTGCCTATTTGTAAACGATGTATAAAACTGAGTGCCCAAGTCGAGTCTAGAGTAAAGAGTGCGCGAAATAAAAATAATGTAGTCATATATGCAAAAGAAAAAAGGAAAGATTTTCTTTATATCTCTTTTACTATTGCTATCACAGTGACTACTATTCCGTACTTTCCATATCCGCGAAAACAACTGCAAGTAAAAGCCATGATAAAAGATGAGAAGTGGATTGCGGGAATTCCACAAACAAATTCTTGCGAGAAAGTACAAAACTCCGTTTTCTATTTTTAATAATATTTCCACATATCTTTTTTTCTTAAAGAAAATAAATTCACAGCTTATCGATACAAGTAGCAATGCTGGAGAGAATATATTATATTGCAAGAAATTAAAAAGCTTTGATTGCCGAGAATGTCTTGTAGATCAACAAGTCATTTTATCTCTGATGGTTAAAAATATCGGAGGCGAAGGAAGATTTTTCATTATGAGCGAAATCGATTGGTGCTCGATGCATATCGAGGTAAAAATATGTGTTCAGGTAAATAGCAATCATAAATAATACTGAACAAACATGTCTCTCATTTCAGGATGTGACAAAGGACAATATGCTGATTCTATCATCTTTTGCTATGTGGCCCGCATATTTTACGCTTAAGCCGCAAGAGCATATATATCTATACATCTATTTCTTCCCTAATACTCAAGGAATGCATGTAAATTATAATGACAGTAAATTTTTATGTCTTTTTCTATTAAATAACTCTCTTCTCTCTTTTTCCTTTCTTTTTATTTACTGTAAATTTAGATAGAGACATTGTATGTAATTTGTGACAATTGTTCTGTGATAACAACGGAAGTCATTGGAGATGGTGTCGTATAAACAAGTAACAGTAGAGTATAAGAGGTACATATACATGTCTTTTATTTGCGCATATATAAATACACACAGACACACAAAAGATATATGTATGTATATATATATATATATATATATATATATATATATATATATATATATATATATATACACACACGCACGCACACACACACACACACACACACACACACACACATACTCTTTCCTTCTTTAAATAAATTGTTATCATAAAGAGATCTATAGGAACTATAGAACTATATAACGATAAAGATAACAATTTCATTTCCAGATTGAAGCATATGTTATATGAACATATTAGGTCTGTCTTTCAATCAAGAGTCTATTTTCTAATAAATTAATTTTAAATATACACACACACACACACACACAACATAGTGTAAAGTTGCAATGCTTAATCATTTTCTGGAACATTTATTGAAGCATGCAATAAAAAATCCAACAGAATCAGTACTTTCAGTACCAAATCTACATACTTTTCTCGCATTCTCATTTGTTAGACCGTCTATGGTGTATCCTTGACTACCATATCTATCTGTTTTTAACCGATCTATAACAGAGTCTAATTTTAACTCTGGAAATTTTTTCAATGCCCAAGCAATGATTCCTTCATTCTCTGCTATTGTAACAGTGCATGTACTATACACTAATGTTCCATTCTCTTTCAAAAGACGAACGGCCTATGTATATTTACATTTATTAGAACCAAATATATATATATATATATATATATATTTATGGATGTGCATTTGCATGACAATTAATTTGTTTAATTTGTTGACTTACGACAGAAAAGAGACTTCGTTGCAAGGGAATGTAAGAACGAAGCTGCGCCAATGTAATTGTATTATATAATTGTGGTCTTTGACCTAATGCGCTGCATGGAGTGTCTAAGAGAATACGATCAAAGTGATCCTGTATGAATGGAGGTCCATCGGTATCGACGAAACTATTGTCTTGTTCGACGACAGCCTTAGTAGCATCGTAACAAAATATTTTAATGTTTTCATCATTATACTTTTCCTTAAACCGTTTCACTTTACCTGCATTTTTCTCTAATGCTATTATCTTACCCTAGAAAATATATTATTAGAGATGATATATAAAAGAGTACAAGGAATATATTCATTATCTTTATGTACTTTCTATATTCATTTTTTCTTTCTCTTCTTTATCATTTCGAGAAATAAAAGCATGTACTCAAGTTCCAACCTGAGTATAAAAAAAAAGGAAAAAAGAAATGATGGAGAAAGAAAAAGATAGCTAGAAAAAACAGTTGCCTACATTGTTATTATCGGTAAAATAAACTTTTCTTTTTCTTCAAGTATTTACCTGTCCTTTCATAAGAAACGAAATATGCGTAGTTTTGTTACCAGGTGCCGCGCACATGTCCAAAATTATCTCACCTGGTTGCGGATTTAAAACTAAGCTACATAGAATAGATGGTAAATTTTGTAACAGTACATGTGGTCTCAGAGATTCATTATCTATATTCAATTGTGGAACTCGTGAGGTTACATCAGTCATAATTATTGCGATACCACTGAAAGATAGTTTACAGCATCATTTGGTACTATATATATATATACAAAGGATCTTGTAGTAATGAAACAACCAACCCATATATGGCAAAAATAAGCAAAAGGCCATTTGTACAATTTGGAAGAAAGAAATTTCCAATTATGATATAATAAAAAGTAAGCTTCTTCTCCCCCTCTTTCTTTGATATAAGTAATTGTTTCTTACCATGGATTTTTTGCAGCTTTACTAAATAACTCTTTCCTAGTTTGTCGAAGAATGCCATTACCCAAGTAGATCTTCTTGCTATCTGGATATGGCTTAATTAAACCTTTTTTACAATGACCGGTAACGTCAGCAAATACACTGACTTTACAATTGATGATTAAACCTATAGTGAATTTAATCGGGATTTTTATGGATATATAATTAACAGGGAGAATTTTATGTATCACAAAGATTACCATTTGGCATACCAACAATGCCTGGAGCATAAACATGAGATCCTCTTAGTACAGCTGCACCACATATAGCATCGACAATAATTTCCCTTGGATATCTCTTTAAATCAAGAGATACCGATAAATCCCAATTTTCAACAGCTACTATTCCATTTGGAAGATCCGGTAAAAAATGAATAAATGGATCTGGTTTATCAGCCTAATATATTTAAAGATCTCTTGTGTAAATAAATGTAGGATAGCTTAAATAATAATATCAACTATAAAAGTATAAAATAACATATATCAAATAACAGTAATCGCTGTTAAAATTATAAAATTATTTCAATTATCACGTTATCATACCTGTTTCAAGGCTTCATATAGTTTCTGCAGATTGTCTGTATAATGATTGGAAAAATGATTTAATCTATAAATACTTTTTCTAGGTGTTGTACGCATCCATTTGCAGAGAGCATTGACCTTTTCCTATAATTTTTTTTATCATAGAAAAAACGTTTTATTTTATATAAAGATAGCAAGAAAAAAGTTACACAAATATTATTCTGAGATACCTGAATTTCACACTTTTGTAAATATCCATCGTTAGTGATAACTTTTCCTAAATCTGCTATCAATTCGTCATGTATGTCAGTTTTATTTTTAAACGGCGTTTCTCCGAAATTATACGAGTGTGGTAACATATTATGTGTGTGTGCGTGTATATTATATATATATATATCCTCTTTTTCCGTGTATATGTTTAACAAATTATATTTACAGAGCTTTTTAAAAATACGTAATTTGGCATAAAAGTTTAATATTATTATTTAATAAAAGTATAATGTATCCTTGGATTTAATCAGCACTGATCTTCACTCAACATCTGTGAAGTTCTGAAAAACAAAACAGTGAAAGGGAAGAGAGAAAATATGAGAGTAAGAGAGAACTAAAGAAGGATAGAGAAAAGGGGGAGAAAAAGATCTTGTTGAGAACTTTTTTATGAAAATAGATATAGATAGATATATTTTATGGAAATAGATAGAATTAACTAGAAATTTCTTATTTAACTATTTGTCAAGATTGTAAGATTCGAATGGCTCTGAAAGATACACACACACACACACACACTCTCTCTCTCTCTCTCTCTCTTTCTAATTTTATAACAGATAGAAACTTTAACACTTAAAAATATACAAATAAAAATATCTATTCAAATTCTCATTCCCCAAATAGCTACAAGATTAGTATTGCTAATGAAAAAAAGAAAGGACAATTGTCTGTGACAATATTTACCAAACTACATAATGTCATCTTTGGTGAGCAATAATGAGCTAATGGATGAAGGTATATAAATCGTTTCTTTGTTATATATTTGTTCTATATATATAAATTTTGAATAATATCGTATAAATTAAAAATACACTTATTTTACGTCATCCGAAAAAAACGTGTGTAACTAAATCTATAAAATAAATAAAAATTGTTGATGTATTTATGTTGTTCTTTATGTTTTATATAAAATGTAATATTATAGTAGTAATGATATGCATAAATAATGTATATATTCTACTAATGCAGTTTCTACTAATGTGCAACAAATGAAATGTCTACCTTTGCAAGAATATCAACAACTTTGTCTAGATTTAGACAAGGCTTATCAAGATATCGTAAATCTTAATCAGAAATTATGTCACGCTAGAAGAAACTTGGAGGACGAAAAACGTAAACGTCGAGTAATTGAGCACTATAAAAGTTTACTGGTAAGTAAATTAATATAAAAATTTTAACATTCTAACATTTAATATTTGTATATCTAAATCTGTTCAAAAGGAAAGTCAAATTAATGCAACTAGAAAAGTATTATTCCATGATAAAGAAGTAAATTTGGATGAAGAAATAAAGGAGAAACTACAATCTCTTACCAAACCTATGTTTGAATTCAAAATGTGTAATAATCTACATATTCAAGACAAACAGTCCGATGGACAGTAAGTACAGACATCTAAATACATCTATTTAATATAATATCCAATTTACATTAAAATTTAATAATTTGTAGACTGACCACAATAGCAGAAATGGATTCGACTGGTTCAATACTAAGCGACTTGAATTGTTTGTCAAAGTCAGAAGATGATTTGGATACCGATGTTATTATAGAGATTGAAAAAAAGAAAAAGTGCAGAGAGTACATACTTGGCGATGATTATACCGCAAATGGACAATGCAGCACATTAGATAAAGTTGCAAAATTTAACTCACACGATGGAGTAACAATTACAAGAGTTAAGACAAATGATGATACGCACACTGCGTCTTTCAAAATTAAAGTTATATCCGACAAAGAGAATATCGATCCCAAACCGTTGAATACAGAAGCAATTGCGAATCATAGTTTTGTATCAAAGAGTATAGTCATTAAGCCAGAAATATGTACTTTGTGCAGTAAAAGGTAATATATAAAAATAAAATAACTTGACATGTAACAAAGATATAATATGAAACTATATAATCTTCCTTCCATTTCATGTCAGAATCAGATTTGGAAAAACGATACTAAGATGCAGAGATTGCCCCGTTATATGTCACGCCGAATGCAAGACACAAGTTTTTTCGATTCCATGTGAAAAAGACAACAATATTACATAGTGCATCTGTAAGTCTACTATCATAATAATAATAATAATAATAAGAAGAAGAAGAAGAATAACGCTTTTTTTAAATTTAATATTTTTATATAATTATTGCAAGAATTTCAGGTTGTCAAAAAGTAAAACTAATGCTTCGAAACTAACCTAAAACCTATCTAGCAATGGAACAATATCAAAAATAAGAAAAACACATAGTTTTGCAATTTAATCTGATTATTAACCTTATTAATTTTATATGTCGTATAAATGTGTAATGATATATCGTCACATGTCTAACTTAAAATGTTATATATCACATGTTGGAAATATTTAATAAACATATAGCTTTTTTACATTACTGTTTTTATGCGCACCGTCACATGTATAGTAATATACGAATTTCATGGATAATCAAATATCACCCCTCACTGCACAATATTTAAAGAGATAAATAATTCATTTTACGGGATTAAAACTTTTTTTTTTTTTTTCTCTTACTGTAATCTGCAATTATAATCCGATTGGATTTTATCGTACATAAGAAATATAACATATATTCGTATAATGATATATTTCTACATAGAGAATTTCTTTAACTTGAAAAGTTTTTTCGTAATATTAGTCAAAATAAATATATACATGCGACAAAGTTTGTATAACAAATGTAATAATAATATTACCGTTATTAGAATACTTAGTATACATGTTTTTGTTGAAAGTTGAAACTAACGTAGAGTATATATTCGTATTACGCACCAAAACAGAGTATTGTATATTGTTCTCTGAATGAATCGATAAATGTTTAATAACCATTCTAATTATGTTAGATTTTGATAAAAATACACTTAATCGATGCATAAAAAATATTTTTGCATAAAAAATATTTTTGCATAAAAAATAAAAACAAAGGTTTTTGGCATTGCGCATTGTTCGGCCCATCCCATGATGCAACATGCAACTGATGCAAGCGGCCATCTACTTGCATTATGTATACACGTAAAATTCACATTGCTCCAATTCAACTATTTAATATCCAATAGAAAAAAAAACAGCAACCGGTTGTCCACATTTGTCAATTGGTCAAATTCAATATAAGAGAGAGAGAGAGAGAGAGAGAGAGAGAGATTGATTTTTGATTGGTTAGAAAAACTAGTGGCAAAACTTTGGTCGCTATGAATGGCGCTACATATTACATACAGTCCATCATACACATGTGGTCGAATGAGATGCTCACAACAGAAAATGTATAAATTACAAAATTACATACTACTAATGGCATATTCTAAAATACATCGGATGTGAATTCTCTATTATTACATGGCGTTTGGTTAAACACCAACAGCGATAGCAGCCGATACCATATATTATTTTAATTCCTATATGAACATTGTAAAAAAAACATGACTTGTTTAGAGTCTAGATATCTATATCACTCATGATTATTCGAGTGAGAAATATGAGAGCACGAGGTATGAAACACAAGATATATGGATTATGTCTCTCTTTAATGAGAAGCTTGTGTACAATTTATTAAACATATACTATAATAATTTTCTCTTCTCATTTTTACCCGTTGATACACGTGCAGTAGTGTATCGCGATCTGACCTTTTTTTCATATCTCATCCTTTTACATTTACAATAACACGTGTCTCTCTACATATATTAAACATTAAAAAAATGTTGGTCAGTCAAAAATATACATTTGCCTCTTTATATTTTTGTTTGTCAATCTAATTTCGATCACAATTATATGACTAAGCTTTATATTAGGTATCTAGATTTTAAAAACTACTCTATGTATATAAAAATATGGAATTAAATGTAGAGTGAGCTAATTATTATACATTTGCTCTTGCGTGCATCTATACATGCATACGGGCATATATGTGTATATGACACATAGGTATCGATACATATCGTAAGCGGTCTCTCCCGTTGGCCCGCGGCCCGCATACACATACTTTACGACATTTCGAAATTTTCGTCGTCGATTTAAAGTCGCCATCTATCAGGGTACTCACGTACCAATATTAATTTCCATCGTCACGTGACTCATCGGGCCAATCGCGACGACTCGGTGACCCTATACGTGGCATGAGGCATGAATCCTTTCCACGTCCGCCATTTTGACATACGGTACTTTTCGAGAGAGTGTTGGTTTTATGTTTTATCGTTTCTCGTGAAAATAATCTTTTTTACTGAAACGTAAGTAACGCAAGTGGCGTATATGTGCAACGTGGCATTACCAGACAACTCGATACTAAGAGCAAGTCTCTGGGTAATGGATCTTTGAGCGGGGAACCCTTGACGATTCGCTGGGGAGTAGGTCGAAGGTGACAGACAACCGGGTGTACGCAGTGGCTTCGCAAACCGCACAATATCTTCCGCCTCGCTCGCAGTATCACGCTCCACTGGCCTTTTAAATAGTACGAACACTCTTTAAAAAACTCCATAGATCGTCAGCAAAGAAGTCTATAGTGATCCCCGAGGGTATGCTAGTCCGATAATCATAGCGATATATTAAAATGAGAATCGATAACGGGCAGCGTGAGCATCTCGTGCGTGCATGGCCTTTTTTCTAATTTTTTTTTTCTTTTTTTTTTTTTTCTTTTTGTTCCTCCATCTCCACAATCGGGAGTCGAACGCACGATTCCGGCTGTATCGTGTAATTAATTCGATCGTTTCGTCTCGGCTTTTTTAACGCGATCAGGTTAGTTTGCGAGGCTTTTGCGAGACGCCAAGACGCGGCGATTATTATACGCGTGTGTACGTTGAAAGGATACGTATGTCGCGATCGGAGACTCGTATTATGTACATATGCTTTTCGAGAGACGCATGTCGTTCTGTCGCCTCGTCGCGTAGATCCGCCGCGGATCTTTGTCGCTTGCCCACGTGTGCTCTCTTATTCCACATTTTTTTTTTCCATTAAATTTCGTCATCTCTTTCTTCGGCTTTCTTATGCGCGTGGGAGAGGAAAAAGATGAAAAAAGAAGCGAAAGAAAAAAGACTGACATGTACGACTTGATTTTGTGACTTTCACAATCGCGATTATATTATTAGAGGGCATTTACATACATACATATATATATATATATATATATATATATATATATATATATAAATCTCTCTCTCTCTCTCTCTTTATCTCACGTTATTGGCGCAGTATGCGCAAACTAAATAATATTATCCAATATATGAATTTCTCGTTTCGCAAAACAAAATTTATTCCTATAATTAGAAAATTGCATATACGCATCTTTCTCGCAACAATTATATACATGTGTCAAATTTTATATCGCTCAATCTTACTTATATAAATCCACATATACGCATATATACATTGTCAAAGTTTAAAGAGGACTATAGTAAAAAGTAACGAAAGATGTAATTTTTCATTGTACATAAAACTGTAATATGTTTGTAAGAAAAAGATGATTGTATATTTCATAAAAATAGTATACATTGCATTTTTTAATTGTATTATTTTTTAGATCCTCTGACATAACCAGTACCAACCATGGGGAATATGTTTGCAACATTATTCAAAGGCCTCTTTGGCAAAAAAGAAATGAGGATTTTGATGGTGGGTCTTGATGCAGCAGGTAAAACCACAATACTGTACAAATTAAAATTAGGGGAAATTGTTACTACAATTCCCACTATAGGTGAGTACATTTGTTGGCATTTTTGCATCTTTTGTCGATTATCAAACAATGACATAGTTTAGATGGCAGAATATCATGCATGTAAATGTATTTTTTAGGTTTCAATGTAGAAACAGTCGAGTATAAGAATATAAGTTTCACCGTATGGGATGTAGGCGGCCAAGATAAAATAAGACCGCTCTGGCGACATTATTTTCAGAATACACAAGTATGTGTGCACATGTTTATTATTTTGTAAACAAAACCGTGTTAGATTCTAATATACAATATAATATATATATAATATATTTATCAAACTAGAAGACATTATTCCTTTCTTTTGTTTATTTTTATTAGATAGTTATTTTGTATCGTGTCTGAATATTTTGATTGTATCAATTTTATTTTAACACCATGTCTTTCAACGTTATATTTATTATAGGGTTTGATATTCGTCGTTGATAGTAATGATAGGGAGCGTATTGGCGAAGCACGCGAAGAGTTAATGAGAATGCTTGCGGAAGATGAACTGAGAGATGCGGTACTTCTCATATTTGCTAACAAGCAAGTCAGTAATAAATTCACTGAGCGTTACGAAAAATTTGAGTGACAAACGATATTAATGGAATAAAATTTCAGGATTTGCCAAACGCAATGAACGCAGCAGAAATTACCGACAAGTTGGGATTACATTCTCTGCGTAATCGTAATTGGTATATCCAAGCAACGTGTGCCACAAGCGGAGATGGACTTTACGAAGGTCTCGATTGGCTTTCCAATCAACTGAAAAATGCCAACCGCTAATTGGGAAATTATTCTGTCAACATTCAGTTGCTATATTAACATCATGCAAAAACAGCTGCACACCTGTCCCCCCCATGGCTCTTTGCAATGAATGAGTAATATTATAAGAAACAAACAAAATACAAACTACAAGATCTATTTGATCTTGAATGGTGGATATAGAAGGTTTATTACTGAGAATCGTCTGTGTCGGAGCAAGTTTTTTGGGGGGAGAGGAGTGGGCAAGCGGGGCCGCAGGCACATGATCGAATGGCCACACCGGACTATTGCCTTGCGCAAATCTTATTATTATTATTATTATTATTATTATTATTATTATTATTATTATTATTATATTAGCATTATAGTTACACAACTTTTTACACAGAGATGCCACGAGAATGTGGAAAACTTGGAAGTAATTATATTAAAGTACCTAACTCTGAAACATGCGATACACATTAATTAATGAATAATTTAAATGATATCTTCGATAAGAAAATTAAAAAACGTGAAAAACAGGAATAAAGTACCCACAGTGTTATCAGTTTTGAATCAGCGTTGGACATACCGATTATCATAATGTAGCTGCATATTGTACATTACATTATATAAATACGATAAAATGTGATCAGTAGACAAGAGAGAATGTTGCTCTGTCCACACTACATTTACAAAAATCGCTCTCATCTCGGCCCAGGACGGCTGATACGAAAACGCAGAAAGTGATTGCAGCAAACGGTGCAATGACTAACTCTATATTTCCTAATTATATAAAAAAAAAATTTAATTTTTTTTAATTAAAAAAAAGTTTTTTTTTAAGTTCTCGGCGATAGAAAACTTGGGAAAACAGAAGCTATACCGATGGTTATTTCACTAGTTGAGTGCGGTAGGTGTTGATTGCATCCTCTTCCTTTTCCCATCTGCCCGTCTCGTCAAACTTATAGTTATTCCAACTATGTATATCTCACTATAGAGATGTTACATTTATTTATTGCACCTCGATAAGATAAATTAGAATATATCCTCGACACATTCCGAAAATGTGCAGTGAATGGGACGGAAAAATTCAGAGACTCGAATTAATTTAGAAAGGTTGGAGTTGCCAGCCAAGAGATTCAGGCCTCGCAACTACTGGAATCCAGTATATACTTTGGACTTTTGGCGTTATACACGCCAAAGATGACGATGTTGATTCGCGGTCGTTCTTCTATGTCCTAACGTTTTTCCAATCTTTGAGGTACATTGTTTTTACGAGATAATCTTTCTCTTCTAATTTCATTGAATCGCCTTTTCGTCATATGCGAAAATTCATATAATTATGTATGAATGTTTAAACAATTTGTGAAATATATTGTAATTGTGCTTTACGTAGTCTATATGTTATTTGCCAACGAATAATCTTTTTAATTTTTATTTGAATCTATAAATTCTTGTCGGAGATTTGCGTGTTCGTTTCATAACGAAGGATAAGAATATGTTTCAAGGGAATGACGCCGAATGTTTTTGTAATGCGATCGGTGATCCTTTATTCGATCATTTTCACATCTTTAACGCGCAGGCACATGCCATTGAAATGATGGTACTCTAATTGAAAGCAATTGCTAAAATTTGTTACTGAAAGCTTTTAAGCACATACCTATTCACCAGAAGATATGGCAGGGATTACATTGTTTATTTTATATCAAGATTTCTTTTTTTCTTTCAAAATTGATTGTAGTTTAATCTATTATAAATATATTCAATTATGTCAATTAAACGTTGACTTTAATTAACAGAATCTCTCTTAGCATACATTTATTTGCTAGAAAATTTAGTAATTTTTTTTCAAAAAGAAAGCAGGAATTTAATGTATTCATGTGTTTGATGTTGTTAAGAAGTTAAAAGTACATAAAATAAAAAGATACGAGCTTCATAAAAAAAAAAAAAAATGAAAAAAATTTATATTTAAATTTTACATTAAATTTTACAAAATTATAATTCATATGAGAAGTTGAAAAATATTTTATTGGAGGAAAGATTGAAAATTTTATACAGGTATTACACGCCGGTTACATATGGTTTGCTCGATACAACGGTCGATCATTGTGTCTTTCACTCGGTAAGATACACACATGGTAATCGGCAAAGCACAATCTTGCCGTTCATCAGTTTGATAGATATGCTCGTTGTCAATCAATGCAGTCTTTGACACATATATGTAAATCAAATCCTTATGACCTATATCTGCAGACATGATGCAATTGTCTCGCGCCTTTCAACCATCATGCATCATTTATATAATTCATTTCCGCTTCTATATTGTTCACACACACACACACACACACACACACACACATGACGCATTTAGAAAAAGAGAGAGAAATACCTTTATAAATCCGCCACACACGAAAAAGCGGCACTATCGCGCAATAAACTTTGTAAACTCTGCAATTGATTTCTCTGTATTAGATTGAAAACGCTTTTTCGATATATTCAAATTTAAAGATTGTTTATTTCAGTGATATCACATTACATATATTGATAGAATAATTGCCGTTACGAAAAGACTGGACATGTATATGTACATAAGCATCGAGTTTTCAATAGTATAATATAATATAACGAGCGATTTTACGCGGCATTTTTGTGTGCATTTTATCATTAAAACTGCAATTCTTTAATATTTTTATAAATATTTTTATTCGAATAGCGACAAATGGTATTTCTATCTTTAGATCGCATTAAATATACACATAATTTCTCCGCGTGCAGATAAATGACACATCATGTATATACAGCTCGCACGCGTACATCTGTACGCGCATATATATGTACATATATATGATACGCATATATGCGTGCGTTCGTCCGTACATGCGCCTGCGAAGGAAAGTAAAAACGCCCGCGTTGATATCTGGACGTTTTATAGTAGGCGCACGCAAGTAGTTAAACGATGGGAATGTTGGCGCCACGTCGCATGACTCTGCACAGGAGTGATACGACGTACCTCACGCGTAGAGATAATGATGCAGCTTCGAGTAATAATGCAATACGAGAATATGCGGCGCGCAGAGATCTCTGTTACGTTCAATCTGGAATCTAAAATCTGGAATCTGGAGTAATAAAGGGGGGAGCGGGAAGAATATATCTTCTATTTGTCTCTCCTTTCCCTCGTCCCCTCTGCATTCTTCCACAACTCATCTTTATATATATCGTCTCGCCTTGCCCAACCTTTTGCTTTGCGTCGAATAAAACGAGAGGTGTTGGCGCATCACGCCATAGGAATTTACTCTCTCTCTCTCTCTCTCTCTCTCTCTCTTTGTAAATATTATTAAATTTTTAACTCGGCCGAATCAAGACAAATGTATTATATGTATTATATTGTTGATCAGGCTACGCCTGATGTAGTGCGTTGCGGAATAATTTTTGCCAAATTTTATCGTAAATTTTGTCACGATGTGAATAACAAAGACTACATCGTAATGCGACTTGGTATGCGAGGTTGTATTTGTTTTCTATCGATTTTTTTTATCGAAAAAAGAATCGGAAATTGTTTGCGTGTGCGTTCGATTAATCGATTAATAAGGAGAGAAAGAAAAAAAAGGAGACAAAATAATTGTTTAATCGAATCAGTTACAAATCCATTCGGTTTAAGAAAGCTAGTCACGCATGCACAGAAAAGTCGATTTGCGAGAAAGGACGAAGACGAGAGTGTGATAGAAGCAATAGAAGCGACACGACACGGCAAGGATGATAAAGGAGGAGGAGGAGGAGGAGAGAAAAAGAAAGAGAAAAGAAAGGGACAGAGATGAGAATGATAAGGGAGCAGGGAAAGGGAGTGAATACGTATAGGACAGATGTAATGTCTTGGGTATATCAAGAGACACGATGTGTAATCTCGCGCCAAGTTTATGCGCAACAAGAGCAAGACACCCCGCGTATCTATATTAATACTAAGAATAAGAATACGCGAGTCGGCTAATTGAGAGTATTTTTTAGATTATCGAACCTCAATAATGACCAAACCGATTGAATTTTTGATAGGCTTTATCATAGGGTTTAAATCTTAATTAAGGAAAATGTTTTTATTACCACATTGTTCTATATCACAAACGGAGATTATTATGCTGCAAAGTCTCAATGTGCAAAATTTTGTTGAAAAATGTTTTCCAAATTTTTTAAAACTAGAAATTGGGATACAAGATGATTAGCCGTCACAGCCGATGGTAAATTATTATTATGTTATATTATAATTACCTGTTGATAATCTAATATGTCAAAATATAATATTTGATAATCGATTTGGTGTTATTGATTTGATGTCATTAATCATTGTCATCGTTGATTCGAAGAAACTTTCATCACACATCCGTATACCCGTATCAATTCTATCTAATATTAATTTATGCTAATAATTAATAGTTCCTCCTAGCTCAACCTTACAACTAAACTCTACTTAACTCTACTTTTTTACTCAACACAATATACACACATACGCGCGCGTGCAAAATCTTCCTACTTATTATTTATATATATTATATGCGTGTGTACGCAAAGAATATATTTCTCGATAAATGAAATATAAGGAGATGCTGCATTTATGACTAGATTTATTCACATTAGCAAGCGTTCAGCATCTCATAACATTTGCACAGCTGCTTGTTTGGCTTAACGCGCCTATGTTGTGTCTATGTATGCGTATGTATGTATGTAAGTATGTATGTATATACATACATGTATGGTACGTATATATATATATATATATATATATAAAGCCTTATTATATAAATTATATTTCGAATAAATTGTTTATATCAGAATGAAAATTTTTTTGGTAATGTACACGGCCAGGTCGGCGTCGATGTCGACGCCGGCGCCTGCATACACGGTCTCGCCGTCAAGATGTATTTATAGTGTAATATTATTATAGTCTGTTTATATACGTATATACGCGAGAAAGAAAATATATAACACGTATTCCTCACTGCACATGCTTGCCATCAGACATCTATGTGGCTACAATTAATGTTAATATCACCACGCATTCTCGTTATCGTTATAAAAACGTTGAATCGAATGAGGGAAAAATATTTATGGAGAAATAGAAACGATATAACATCGCGATACACATCGGGACAATATGAAAATATTTCAATTGTGAAATATAGGGCGATTTGTTCCGCGGGAGAATACTGACGTCGAATCGGCCGTATACTTTTCCAAGTATAACCAAGAGCCAGGTTCTTGTCGGTTGCGTGAAATAAGATATGTAGCGACTAGGCACGCGGCTAGACTCGATCTAGATATTGAACACTAATAATGAAATTTATGCGCGTGTTTCGCCTCCTTTGATGAAATTGATAAATCGGAATAATTGACATGAAAATTTTAATAGATAGCGAAATTCTTCAAGAAAATGGGCACGACGAGTTCTTTTTTTTCTTCTCGATCGCAACGAGAGAGATCGTTGAGATTGATACATTTCAGCGATGAAGCTCGATCGCGTGCGCGCGATGCTAAATGCGAGTTTGTAATGTCCGCATCGAATGCGTTTCCTCTCTTATAATACAAATCTATAAGATATATGCCCTCGATATATCGCTGTCTGAGGTCGAGGTGACCTTAGGTTTAATTTAACGCGACGATACGATGCGATGCGATGCATCGTCAACTCGCATTCGTGTTCGAAAAGCGCGCGTTTCGTAGCATTTTTAGCATCGTATTATCTCATCGTTTGCTCGTTGCCGATTTTATGTTCCATTATCTTTAATCTCGGAACGTAAAGGATCATTGTTTAAGCAAACCAAACATAATTGTGAGGAAAAAAGATTGCGCTTTTATCGTAGTTGATAATCGCGCGATACGCTATCGCTCGCTTATTCTTCTCATAGCGATATAATATATATATATATATATAAATAATTTATATGTTTAAAAAAAAATTGACAATTATGTTACCAGAGAAGGAAAGAAAAGATTGCCTTCTCTCTCTTTCTCATTGTACATTTCAGGTTTCAATTATTTAATGAAATTTAATTATAACGTGTAAATTCGAACGCAAACTTGTATCGCGTCTTTAAATTTGCAAAGATTTGCACCAAACTAAATTACTAGATAATGTAACATCAAAGTTGTAATATTCTATCGTATGTAATTGTTATACGATAGAATATATAACATGTTTTAAAATTTTTGAATTTTATAAAAGCAAGCATGTACATGTATATAACATACTATATGTATATATAAGATAGATGCTTACACAATTGGAAATATAATTGAAAAAAGCGCTGGTTAACGGATAAGAATTTGCGTAAACATTTACGGTAATGGTTTTCAACTCTTTTCCACTTTCGATCGGAATCGGGCGGCTGGCGTGTAATACGCGTAAATAGCGCCAATGAAAATACGTACTAAAACACCCCACATTCCACAACGTCGCGTCACGTCACGTCACGACAATGAGTATTGTGCGAACGACGGCGCGTCGAGACATCTTTGTCGTAGACGAGTTTGACTCGATTCGTGTCAGGTCTCTTTCGCAGCTCGCCAAGAGGAAGATGTATGTTATTGTTGGGCACGACCGAGAAAAGGACTCGGAGCGGCCGAATCCGATGAAGCGTCACATCCGTTGCTTTGAATAAAGTTTTTATTTTTTTCCCTTTTCCCTCTACCTTCCTCCACATCGCCAACCACCACTAGCCACCAATCATCTCCTCGAACGGACTCGCGCGACGAGCGACGAGTCGCCACGGCCGACGATCCATTAGATTTGTCATTCTCGATTATGAATAGTCTACGCGCGACCAAACGCGGCACCATTCTTTCAAGTCCATCCAGGCTCTCCTTTCTTTCTTTTCTTCCTATTTGCGGTATCTCGTTCCTTCCTCCCATTATGCGTTCGTCTCGCTCGCGCTGCGCGTCTCTCTTTCTCCTCGGCCGCAAGGGCCATATTTGTGATGTATGAAAACGTAAAATGCACCGTCAGAATTCCATCGTACGGTCTTACAATAGCGACTGATGATACTCCGAAGCGATCGCCATTTCTTTCTTATTTAAACCTAGCGCTCCGTACAACGACGACGTGAATAATCGCTAGTGAGAAATTGAAAGTCGCGTCTACCGATCGAAATTGTACTTTTTTTTTTTTTTTATTTTGCGATTAGAGATATCCCGAGTGAAGATGGTGGACTTTTGTATATATGTCGTATGGGATAAATGGATGGCCTAGGAGAGGAGAGCGAGAGAGAGAGAGAGAGAGAGAGCGCAAACATGTCGGTCTCGCCCGTCTCCGCGATGCCCATCGGCGATAAAAGCAACGCCGTGAGCCGTGAGCCGTGACAGCGCAAGGGTGGGCTGTGACAGCATGACAGGCGCGACATACCTTTGTCACTTGAAATCTCGCCATCGAGTATACAAGACTAGCATAAGTTTCTTTCAAATGGATTTACAAACGATCTGTAACAGTTAAGAATACAGCCTGTAACAGATAATAATGATTTGAAGGATTTTGAAAAAGGGGAGAGAAAGGTGCGAGACGAACGAAAAGATAAAGATTATCCATAAATAAAGAGAGAGAGAGAGAGAGAAGGGGGAGGGGATGCTGTCGGATCGTGCGCGGATTCTCGCACTCGTCGACAAAATCTGCCGTAAAATTCGTTTCAAGGTAAAAGATGATTTTCTTGGAAATGAATACAGCGAGCATGGTCCACGACGAATGTGCATCCGGCTTAATACCCCACTATACAGGACGAAGAATGCCGCCGCAGGTATATCACGTGGATTCTGCGCCAAAGCATTATCCTCTCCCGCTTCCCGCCTTCAAACGCTACACAATGTTGCACGCACGCGCGCACACACACACACGCCTTGCTTCTTTTCGTCATTTTTTTCTCTCTCTCCTTGATGTTTCACACTTTTCTTACCTGTTTATAATCTCTTTTTCCATCTAATCTGTGCGTACGTATGTATACAATGCGCGTGTATGCACGTACATTTCTGACATTTTCGAATAAATAAAGAAAAAGAATACGTAATGCCGATAAATAATGCCAGATTATACACATGTACTTTTTGTATAAAAAAAAACTACTTATTGTATGTGTATCCATTTACTCGACAGATTTGTCATAATGTGTCGGAGAGAATAATACATCGTATCGTGTGTCATTATTTCATATAATTCTTAGGTATACGATTGATATCGCAAAAAAATGGCTGCGCTCTATTCATCTTTATCGACAACGATCGAATTCAAAATTTCCATTTTTCCAAAGACCATAAACATAAAAAGTACGAAAGATAGATTGCGCTTATTATCTATTAACAATTTGTGCCAAATGTCAAAATTAGAGAAAGAAGACAAGTCTCGGAAGTATGTTTATCTCTTTAACTAGAGAGAAATTGTTTCCATGGTAACCATAGGAAATTCATCAGTTTACGTTACGTATATTATAAATTTCCAGTACTGGCAATGAATTTGGAGGAACACGATCATAGTGCTAAGTCTGAGAGAGAAAAACACCAGACTTGTGAGACATTGCGTTCTCAACATTTGTTCGATTCGCGCCTCTCTCTATATTGTCTACGGCACAGCTCTTTTCAATTCTATTCCTGTAAATAAATGTCTTGAGAAAAATGACAGTTTTGCAATTGCGCTTATTCTTCATCAGCGCCGTGAAATATATTTCATAAGAAATCGTCGGCGTAGTATTCTCTTACGGAATAGATAGCGATGTCGATGTCATTGCGTGGCGTGGCGTGGCGTGGCGTGGCGTCGCGTCGCGTCACGGTGGTGACGACCTTTGCGGTGCCCATCGCGTCTCGCATCACGCATCTCGCATCGCGCGCAGTCAGTTTAACTCAGCTCTCTGCTCGAGGTAGCGAGAACGAGGGTGGGGATGGCGTACTCGGTCACTCGCACGCCTGGCGTTTGGCGTTGCCTCGCACTCGCACACCTCTCGAATGCCGGACATCGCGGCGATTCGCTACACACCCGCTACATCGCTACACCCACCGCGTGCGCGCGCGCGATCGAGGACCGAGGATCGAAGTAACATATCGCACGCGCACGACAAACGACGATTAAACCCTGACTCGTGCGGTTGGCGACTGGTGCAGCTTGCGCGTGATGTGACAATCCCGACACCAAGCACTTGTCGCAGGTACATGTATCGAAAGTATATTTTTCAAAACGCCGATCGCGCCAAAATCTCTCATTTGTATATCATTTTTCAACGCATTTTCGGACGCAACGGAGTTGCGGATAACGATAACGGGTTGCTTCTTGTCGCAATAATAATCGCCATAATTTCCATAGATTTTTTATTTTTTTTTTCGCGAGACAGGATCGATCGAAAAGCGTGCGGTATAGCACGTGGCTAACAATTGTAAAAAAAAAAGAGTAAACACGACACCGTATACATGGTGTGTGCGCATGTTATGTATACTTATTAGAGAGAGGGAGAGAGAGAGCGTCTCTTTCGTTGGCAGAGGTGACGAAACACCTTCACCGAAAAAGGTGAAGGAATATACGGAAGAATGTAGAAAAGCTTTCGATATATCGTTGCGATATTCAAACAGCATTGTGTGTTCGGAAACTCGCTCCTAGACGATACACATTTCCGCAATCTTGCAATCGCGTTTGTAATCTCATTCGAAAAGGACAGAGTCGCGACGACGGTGACGGCGACGGTGACGGCGACGGCGACGGCGACGGTAAGCGACTCCTCCTCCTCCTCCTCCTCCTTTTTCTCCTCCCACCAAAGACGAAATTCACGAGACGGCTCGCGGCTCGCGGTCAGTTAGTCAGTCAGTCAGTCGTTTGCTATCCGATACGGTTAACGCGCGGCGCACTCGTCAACGGAATCAGTGCCGCCGCATCGATGCGCACCGGCGTTACTTTGCGAAGGGGAGCAGGCGAGAGGTAAAGAGAATAACAGAGAGTCGTATCGACGCGCGAATAACGCGAGGGAGAACGGAGAGCGAGAAACGCGGCAAAAGACAAGAGAATAACAAGAGCGAAAAGAAGAGAGAGAGAGAGAGAGAGAGAGTGTGTGTGCGCGTGCGTGTGTGCGTGTGCATGGGCGCGCGCGAGCGAGTAAACGCGGGACCAACAGAGCCGACGACGATGAAACCTTTCCGCTCTCCCGTGTCTCTTCGTCTCGAGACATTCTCGTAGCATCGGCGCACGGTACGCGCTCTCGAGGGGCCGGTGGAGCGGTGAGGCGCGAGAGGAACGCGAATCGAGAAATCGCAGAGTAGTAGCGGAGTCGCGAGAGAGAGAGAGAGCGAGCGAGGCTTTCTCGCGGTTCGCTTCGCTTCGTTCCCTCGTCTCTCGTCCCTCCTCCGAGTACAAATTTCGCGGCAAGATCAACTTGAACTTTTTCTATACGTGCATTTTTCTCGATACGTCCTGTTAGAATAGAGGAGACTCGGATTATGTCGCGCTTTCGAAATATTCAAGTTTAAACGTCAGTTATACGCGCCGTTTACGCGCCATTACCCAAGCGGCGAGAAGAGAGGCTAAATAATTACGTAGTAAATGAAGTTGCGCGAAAAGTTTTGTGCAGTGAACGTGCTTGTTGATAGATTAGTGCCGCGGCTTCGACGACGGCGAAGAAAGAGAGCGAGAGAGGAGGAGAAGGCGCGCTATACCTATGCGTAAAACATCGGTGCGAGTGCCAGAACCGAATACGAAAGAGTAACCAGCTGATAAACGGCGAAGAAGAAGGAGGAAGCGGAGGAGGAGGAGGAGGAGGAGGAGAAGAAGAAGAAGAAGAAGAAGAAGAAAAGGAAAGAAATACGCGTCGCGAGAGACCGAGAGTCGCCAATATGCATTTTCACAACGGTCTGACATTGCCGATTCTATTCATCATCGCTTCCTGCCCTCTAGTATTGCGCGCGCGGAAGGTCGCACCCTTGATAGAGGACGACTGGGCTAGAAGACCTCACCGAGCCGCCGGTAAGTAACGATCCCTCATTGTAAATACATATTTACATAGTACACTCTTGTACGATTCTTATTTCGATCGATATCGTCAAACGGAATATCTATATCATAAAGCGCTCGACGATATCGCAAATCGCCAATTGTCAATTGCCAATTGCCAGTCGTCGCGCGAGCGAGCGAGCAAGCGAGCGGTGCAGTTTCTTGTCCTTTAAAGGTTAGAGATCGTCGCGTGAACACGCGACGTGCCTCGACGTACTACTCTACGAGTGTGTGGTCGCGGTGATCTTATATAATGAGAAATGCGCGCGAAAGAAACACCAAACGAGAATATAAGTATCGGTGCAACCACACACAACGCATATCCACACATTCGTGACATAGCTTAATGTTCTCTTAATAATCACAATAATTTCTTCGCCATTCGCGTCATTTTTCATACAATGTGCAATGTGTAAATTGCCTACTTTGCATTTTATAAATTTCTGACAAATCGGTGCGATACCATTGTCTCGACAAAATTTTTCTTCATTTTAGTGAATTTTCGCGAAGAGAGAGAGAGAGAGTGAGAATTTGGAGCATACAAGCAGAGGGAAAAGGACCCAAGTAACTCATTTCTCTTCTTTATATGGATTTAGCAGTGCCCACCGGTTTGCTCGCGCGGCCCCTTTTTCCTTCTACAATAATATTTTCTTCCTTTTCTTATACATATACATCTTTAATATTCCGTCCTATGTGTATTCTAGTTTTTATTTTCATTTTCCTGGATTAACGCGCGCGCAGGGCGTCTCTCTCTCTCTCTCTCTCTCTCTCTCTTTCTTTTTTCCTCTTTTCATTGATGTACATTATCGAAATTATAAACACATTGGTCATTTTTATATTTGTTATATATTTATGCGTGTATAGAGAATGAAACACCAAAGCTTCGTATATAGTTTGTCCTGAAAAAATTGCGTCATGTACATAAATGTATAAGATGTTGATCAAATAGCAGTTTATGCGAAAGATATTATTTTACTATGTCTTTTTTTTAACAATAGCACAATATACAAATCGATTAATATTACACGTTGAAAATAACAAACAAATACATCACAATTATCACACAGAATTGCTGCACGTGTAATAATTGCGGATAGATTTTTAAAATATTGAATTTTTGTAGGTAAAATATTATATATAACTTTCGTATAAAAGAACCAAGATAATTAAAAGTAAGTAGTTGAGTTATAATAATATCAACTCGACATATCGAATCATTTCCCGGACAAATTGCTATATCTAAATCTTAAATATTTTAATTTGCAATTTATCGCTCGCGAAATAAATTTCAAAAATAATAACGCTTTGATTATTTTTTTACTTATTTTGCAAATTGTAAATTCAAAATTAGATGAATAAGTTAATGATAAACTGAGTCAGTATATAGATAGAGCACAAAACTAAATGACCGATTAATTTTACAAATAATAAATTGACAAAATTATAAATTATCTTATAGTCGCTTCCGTCATCGTTCAATGTTTCTTCCTTCTTTCTCGTTAGCACTTCCAATGTCGATATTAACCGCACGGTTCATTTTACGTTGCGATACGAATAGGAGAAGGCGAAAATCAAATGGTTACACAGATACAAAATTACGATGACATCGAGACAATCTTAAATCGCGTGGCCAAATTTACACAATGTTGCTTATCTCTGTTGCTAACGAATAGTATACGCACTCGTTTTAACATAATTTTTCCATCTGTCATTTTTTACAACACGAGAGTGAATAAGTGAATTAGTCAACTCTTAGTACTATCGCGTGTCGCGATTATATTTCAAGAGATGACAATACGATCGTCGATTTACATACGATTGTCATTCGCGTGACTCCTGACTGGAAAAGATAACGGCGCTCTGTGTGTGTGTGTGTGTGTGTGTGTGTGTGTGTGTGTGTGTGTGTGTGTGTGTGTGTGTGTGTGTGTGTGTGTGTGTGTGTGTGTGTGTGTGTGTGTGTGTGTGTGTGTGTGTGTGTGTGTGTGTGTGTGTGTGTGTGTGTGTGTGTGTGTGTGTGTGTGTGTGTGTGTGTGTGTGTGCGTGCGTGCGTGCGTGTGTGTGTGTGTGTGTGTGTATTAGTCGTATTATCTGTAACAGTAAACGCGATTTACTAAGACATGTGAAACATAATTATTTCTTATACGCGCAATTAATTAATTTTCGCGATAATCGCATCTCGATTAGCCATTGACTCGAGCAGTATCAGATTAATTAATGAGTATAATCGATATCAAGCGCGAATATTAAGATTTATACCGATAACATAACTTTGACTAATTATAACATATGAATCGTATATGTATACGATGATGATGCCATATGATATCAACGTTTATCCGTATTGAATCCATTCGGGAATGAAACCCATTCGACATTCGACTCATGCATCAAGATATATATATATGGATAATCACAGTTTTTAGAAAAGGAATATTTTTACATTTTTTTTCTTTGGATTAATAATATTTACGTAATGCCGTACACCATCAGCAGTACACTCTCGCAAGAATAAAGAAACATTGTTTCTATACAAATTATTTCATCTATACATATGTAAACATTAATTACGCACAATTAGAGATACAGAGCAATGATAAATAAAGATATTTTGGCTGCTAAAGATGGCATTTAGCTCACTCTATGCGTCTCATTGTGTTCGAATTCGACCCAATTTTATACGATGGTAGATTACTTGGTACGTGAGCGCGTATTTAAAAAATAACACGTCTGGAAGTTTTACATAAATGGACCTTATTCACGTGGCGGCAATGCAATCGAGCCCTTTTCTCTCGCGAGCGCGACGCTCGATCCTCCGTTCGACAAGATTCGCGGCTAATTGGCTGCAGCCACGAAGACAACGCGGCCGTTGTATATTAAACGAGTTTAGTTTAGAAGCCAATTTACTTGCTTTTTTTTTTTCAAGTAGCTAAAAGCTAAATGTATGGCGTTCAACAACGCTGCACATGCTGAACGCGCGACGTCAATTTAAACTGTCATCTTCTTTATGCGTAGCGCTATTTTATTTAACGAATTTATTCGACAATTATATTACGATTACACAATCTATGATCGGAGCAAGAGAGAAATAAATAAATAGAAAGAAGAAGGCAGAGGATGAGAAGTTTCTCGGAAACGTTAAAAACATTCCAGCTCCCTATTGTATAATTATGCCAGTATGGAACGTATTATATATTTTGTCGTGTTGTTTAATTGTATTAGCAAATAAAAAATTTAATATATAATATAAACAACTATCGCACAAATCTTACAATCTGTTGAAGAGTATGAAATAACGGAGAAATCTCTCGTATCTATAGGACAGTGTGTGTGCGTACATAGAGTCGTATACGCACAGAGATTTTATAGGAAATTAATTCTGATCAAAAAGTTTCCGATAAAACATGGGTCGAAAAATGCTTTCTTAAAAAGTCAACTCCCCAAAAATTCTGAAATCGCGCGTGGTTATTTTATACATTTTTATAAATATCAGGAAAAGTATGCGTTTTTCAATAAAAAGTACCGAAAAAAAAGTAGAGAATTAACTTATCTTTTAAATGAGATCAAAATATAAATTGTAGTACGTTTCCAATCACCATAGGAGGAAACACTTGTTTGTACGTTTGAAACTTATCTCAAAATCTATGAAACGTACTAGAATCATTTTGATTTCATTTAAAAGATAAAAGATTTCTCTACATCTTTTGTTTCGGTACTTTTTGTTAAAAAACGCATACTTTTTCCGATATTTGTAAATAAAACTGTATAAAATAATTGTGACTTTAGAGATTTTTGGGTGCTAACTTTTTAACGAAGCATTTTTCGATCCATATTTATAGAAAACTTTTTATTCAACCTAAATTTTTTATAAAATCTTACTGGGCCGGAACGTTTAGGCCCAAGCTTGTATATTGTACGAATGCGTGAGAAAGGAAAAATATTTTAGACCAAATACTTGAGCACACATTTTATAAAAACTGACACGTAAATTAACGCACATTCGAAAGAGAGATGTGTTAAATGAAACGAATCGGCGATAAGAAACTTGGCCGCTTGGCTATTTTTTAATTACATTGATCGTCCGATGATTTTTCGACTTTTTCGACGGTCGCGAAATACACAGGGATCAGGGATTTCTCTAAAATCAAGATAGTGCTCGTTTCGCGTCTCTCCCGTTTCTCTGAGAAAGGCTGCATCGTGCCGAAGAGAGGATCGTATATATTTAGACGAGCTGCAGACACAAAACGACTTACCACCACCTCCGCGACGAACGCGGCTTCTTCGTTTCTCTTTTCTTCTTCTCCTTCCTCTTTCCTCCTTCCCTCCTTCCTCCTTCTTTCTTCGTTCTTCGTTCTCTGTGAACTCATTCCCTCTATCTCCTATTTCATTATCGCGGATATACACATGGAATCTGGATAAGAGTAAGAGTAGTTGAAATTAATTGTAAGCGCTAAGCTCAATGTGTCTACAACCTACACAGTCTACAGCCAACAGCCAAAGTAAATAAATACTTTGGAAAATATCGCACTTTTTTTTTCTAATAGGAGATTTACCGGAGATTTCTCAAGATATCGTCTTTTATCGCTCGATCGATTTGCATCGACTTGAGACAGACCGCCACCAACCGGACAAGGCACGGCAGGATGGGCAAGATAAGTTGCCATTATCCTCGAATGACATGGGTGTGGTTTATACTTTATACATTTTCTCGTAGCAAACGGCCTTCGCGATCGTATCTCGTTAATCAATTGCACTGTGATGAATGTAGACGTAGTGATAATTTGAGAAGTTTGGAAAATTTGTCAACGTATGTCGGGATAATTAAAGAAACATGTTGCGCATATCTGATAGCATATCCGACTACATATATATGATAGACTTTTGTCTGTTGGTTTCTTTGCTCGGACAAGGCATACATATACAGTATGAAAATCACTAAACGCAACGTAACACAATTCCTCGATATGCGTATATATGTATATATATTTTTGGATAGAAATTTTATGTATTTGCCATCTCTTCTAGATATAGTAGCGAATGGTAAAATTTACTTTCAAGCATATTCATTTTCCACATAAAATTATACAATATCTTGTAGGCGGATTTTGTGAGAATGGAAAACGAGGGAAAATTCTCCTTTTATCGATGTTGCGCGAAAATGATCAATTTAGTTAGAGTTTTTATCTTTCTTCCGCGTTCACAAGTGCGTCCGAGCGTGCCTAATTTTAATTATATAAGACGAATCGCGAATCTTTCAATAAAATACATAAATTTTTACCTCGTTTCGGTTTTATCAATCTTGTTGTGAATGTTGGGAGAAAAAAAGATTGTCGGCAAATATAAAGTACAATTAATAATAGCCCCGTAGCTATATAATCTAGTATAGTCGTGATAATCGCAACTGCGACGATGAAATTTCATCCGGGACGTGGCTTTGAAAATATATCAACATTATCTCATATTCATACATTAACATATTCTCTTTTATGAATTTTTATTTTATCATCTCGCGCGCGGTAAGGTATAACCGCTAATCGGTACCGTTAATGTCACTTATATTCCTTCCTGCTTAGGCCGTTATACATACTAGACAAGGCTTCAAGAGTCGCGCTCTCATCGTATCATTCGTATCGCATCGTTTCGTGTCGTATCACACATCGTATCGCGAATTAGTTTTATTACAAAAACACACGCGCGCACACCGTTAAATGGATCGCTCCCTTTTTTTTACGTATACCTTGTATTGGACGACTTATCCTGATTTTACGAGCCATCTCAACTTGATGTTTGCGAGAGAGATAAGATGCATCGTTTTATATACATTATTCAACATTAATATAGGATTGATCGTTCGTTATCTATCGTCTATCGCAAAAGTATTATCGTCGCATAAATATAGGGGCTTCCTCGGAAATTTATTCTAATTGCAAGTAGAATGTCGATGTTTTCAAATTTGGTTAAATAGAGAAATAAACCTGCCGTTAGCAAACGTACGTGCGTGAACGATAAACATCTGATCGAAATGTCAAATTGTCATCGATTACACAATGCACGACACGAAAAGCATACATTTTTTGTAAATATATACATATAAATTTAGATTTTTCTGGCAAAAGCAAAAATATATAATTATTTTTTTTATATTAATACAATTATATGTATCCTCCGCTATTGTTGACACTCGTTGACACTATTGATTTAACTCGTGTAGTTTCAAACATGTAAGAGTGAATAGATATCACTTTCCATTTCTCTCTCTCTCTCTCTCTCTTCCTCGTTCGCGCACGTGCTTTTATATCACAAAAAAAGAACAATTTCGATCGCAATATCTATGAACGAAATCGAAAGGCTTTTTTCCTTCTTCTCATTGTCAATAGCGATCGATCGTCGCTCCGATAAATTGAATCAAACTGATTTGTTCGGACCGAAGCGTAATGTATATTATTTATCATATGTGTTTATTCTCGCATTACAAAGTTAGTGGAAGGAAAAGTAGATACGTCATCGGCCAATGATTATTCTTGTTGTTATTTTTTCCGCTGCACACTAATGGATATGAGGGCTTTTCCGTCACATATCTACGTCACATATTTAATTGTGAATAATGTTCGAGAAGATTAATATTTTTACAAAAAGTGTCGTATATATATATAAATTATTTTTTCTCTGAAATTTTGATGCTGTTTACAAATAATTTCTTTTTATCACGCGCATAACGTACAACCGATACATTGTACTTTTACAAAACTGAATTGATCAATCAGTTTCTTGGCTGGCGAGAGCATTGACACACGTGCCAGCAGAGAAATTTGAATAATACGAATGAGCCACTACATGAGTCGACGTAGTAGCGGTTTATGTATTAGATAGTTTTGACGAATTTAAGCTAAGCTTAAGTTTTGGCATAATCCCAATAGTCAACTCGCAATGACTCTCTTCTCTTGTCTTTTTATTTATTTCTTCGATAAAATATATTCCTCTTTTTCTAATTGGATTGAGAAAAAGAAATGTTTTTTTTTTTTTTGGTGCGCGAGACTAATTTGAATGCTTTGCGCGAGAAAAAGAAACGATACCGCTTTACCTGATATTTTGTTTAACGGATATTTATATACGCGTACATACATACATACACATATTCTGTGTACGTATGTAGGAGATTTGCGGTGTCGACGGCGCCCTCGCACCCTCGCGCCCTCGCGCCCTCATCGCTTATCAACGCGGTCGTCGCGCGATCGACGCGATTGAGGGATTGGCCGAAAGGCTTGGCGAACGTGAATGCATCGCATTACGCGTGCACTGACTCAAGTCGCAGGCGCAAGGTCGGCATTTCTGAGCTGTGCGTGATATCACAGAAGTGTACGGATATATATGTATATAGGGATATACTGGAAGAATTTATATATCAAGAGACACGGTAGTGTTTCGCGCCAAATCTTATAACTTGGGAAGATATATGCACTTTTTTTCATTCTTTTATTAAAAAGATTATTTTTCTCATATATCTTATAGTTATAATTAAAGCATGCTTTTTTTAAGAACACTTGTGGAATGAAAAATTCATGAAATGAAATAAAAAAAAAAAAAAATAAATAAAATATACGCTAAAGAATGGATTCGCGTACTTGCGTCGCGTAAATCTATGTGCCATCAGGTATTAGCGCGTGGCGCAGAGCGAATCGACGCAGTTCACGCATACATAAATAATCGCGACGACATCGCGCTATCGCCTACGTGTCTATCCGCTTTTAGCGGAGACGCTAAAACGTCTCGTGAGCCGGCACGGCGCGGCGAGGCGCGGCGAGGCGTGGCATGGCGTGGCGTGGCGTGGCGTGGCATGGCGTGGCATCACTTGATGAAAAGAAGAAAGGCGAGGCAGGCGGCATCGCTCCAAAAAGTCGTGCTCGAACATTGTCCGAAACCGTCATACCGTTTTGATACCGCCGTGTAATATCTTACGAAGATAATCGTGTCGTCTCTTGATCTTGATGTTTATAGATGAAGATGCTTCACGGTCATAGGCGACCGTTACATAAAATGTAGAACAATGTGCTACGCTTGATATCTCAAGGAAATCTAGAGAGAGAGAGAGAGAGCGTTGTATGTGTGGGTATCACTCTTGTACCGCTACGTCATTTTGGCGAAAGCTCGAAATTAAATTTATGAAAATACAAACATTATTAATAATATTTTATCTCTACAACTTTGCAGAAAACGATAGAAACGAATATTTCAACTGGCTACTTGTACAAATGTATTGAGACATCAGAGAGGAGAAAGAGTGAGAGAAATGTTGTTTTTAATCTATAGAAATCGAATGGTTTTTTTTTTTTTTTTTTTTTTAAAGAATAATGTTTATAATCTTGAAACGATATTTTAGAGAAAAAAAGAAACTAAGACCAACTTGGAATAAAAAAATCGACTTTATGATTTCTAAAGTTTAAATTTTACAAAGAGACCCGGTGCTTTTGTTTTTTGTCAGTCTTTTTATTTCTCTCCATTATGATGCGATAGGATAACCGTCTTATATACGTGCTTCGCATCACAATGTTACGATGAGACTTGAGAGCGGGCGCGATGCGAAAGGTGATGTGAAACTCGAGACGAGACGAGACGAGAGGATAGATGCCGAAAAGAAAGAACGAAGAGGAAGAGAGACGAATAGCGAGAATCAACGGATAGGCGTCACGTTCGTAAATCTATCCAACATGAGAGAGAGAGAGACGCACAGGAGAATGCGAGGGTGGAAAAGCGAAAAACGAAAGGTGGCACATGTTTGCCATTCGTTTTAACCGCTTTGCGGATTATGGTTTAGTTATATTCCGGTGCATGCTCTTTTCCACGCTCGCATTATTTATATTATCGTAAGCAAAGACGTACTCATCAGCACCCGCGATGAAAATGTAGATGCGCGCATTCTCGCGAGTGTGTTTGTTTAATCAATTCGTAAAATCGATTTTAATATTAATTGTTTTGTCTCGTCTTTTATTTTATTCAACATAAATTTCAAATGTTGAAATGATTGCCATTGACGAATCTTAATCATTATTATTGGCAAATATCGTTTGAAAGTCTACGGATTATAATTGCGAGTAATTGAAACGCGTTTTTTTCCAAATGCACAATTATATTGAATAATATATAATAATTGTTTATAATTATTAGAGATATTTAAATATATTTATTTATTTAATCTTTAATTATTGTAAATATATACAGCTAGATTTTATATTAAAGAGAAAGAGAAAGTTGTAGGTGTGAAAAAGCCATCGAGGAAAGCCATTGTGAGGAAATCGAAACTAAAAAGATCAATCAACAAATTATTATTATCAAAAAGGCAGAGAGAGAATATTAATATTATCGATTTATCTTACGCGGCATTCTATACTGCGTGACTCACATATTTTTGATGTAGTATTAGTTTGATTTCGTGACTCTCTCTCGGACTCCTACTTACCTAAGGCCGCGACTTTGCGCTTACGTTAGAACAATTTAGCGCGCGCAGTGCAATGACCTCGTGCAAAACGGATTTTTTTGCATTTTTTTTCTTCCTTTCTCTTTTTTTTTCTCTTTATGGTATTTTTTAATCAGCAATGCTGGAATGGGAAACCTGCACATTTTTTTTCTTCTTTTTCAAGCATATCTCTCATTCCCTTCCCTGGCATATATATATATATATATATATATATATATATATATATATATGCGTGTCATTCGCATAAATTTATACACCAGGCATATAATACATATTGACATGTAATATGCCAATTATTTACTCATCTGTTAGACAACGAGTAAGATGCATTGCCTTGTCCGAGAATACTCTTTTATAAGAAATTTTAATAGAATTCTGCTAATTGACTGTGAATTAAACTATGAATTAAGAAAAACGGCAGCGCGCTATATTTGCTTGGCAAAAATAAAAATATTGTGAAACATAGTCGTAAGGGCCGAGACACATAAAAAGACTTAAGCAGTAAGACTTAAGACGTAAACGAATTGACCAATCATCGGTCGAATAGTAAGGCAACCATATTGAAACTTAAGCAACGCTGAAAATTTCCTATGGATGAAATTCTCAAGTCTTAAATTTTATTGCTTAAGTTTTTTTGTGTGACTTGACGAAAACAATTTCTATTACGTTATTTTCAGAATGCTTTCAACCTCGTATTTATTTTTACATCGAAAGGTAAAGACAGCGCAAGTGTAAGACGATGAAACTTTCGCTAGTTTTTAGTCGCTTTCACATTTTTTTTTGACGGAAAAGAAGATGAGTTTAAGAAATTAAAATCGCGAATATATATATACTATTAATTTTTACTAATTATGTTATTAGTTTGGTTTAGAGAATTTAATTAATTTTTTCTTTTTTTTTAATTTTTACATCTATATAGTTGTTATAAAGTGCACGCACGCACTCATATAGACAAGCACATGCACATATCTGAATTGTAATTCAGCGCGAAACGATCAAAAGATTCCTACCACTGTGTCACTGACGGCATCGATTAATCAGTTGTGCGGTATTTGTAAACAATGGCTAAAGTTTTACATTACATCATAAAAAATTACGTCGTTGACTAAGCCTCAACGATGATTTAAAGAACGCGCAACGCATATTATCGATAAACGCGAATGAATATGCGTTCAACTCGTGCACATGCCGAACGTATTACGTTATATAGCCGCATTAAATTGCGCCTTATTCGTCAATGATGGCAGCGGAAAGCCAAAGTGTAGACAAAACATATTTGCACCTGCAATATACGTATAGGCATCTTCCTTTTTCTAATAATGTATATACATACATATATATTCTTAAACGCGAAATAAAAATTTATCTCTATATAGTATTCTACGATAATCGATAATAATACAAATAGAGCAATTTTTTAATTTTGACAATTTATAATATTTAATATTTTATATTTGAACGATATAATGATTTTGTCGATTAATCCCTTTTCCTCTTTGTTTCAGAATGCACTTTTGGCAAACAGATCCGCGAACTAGGCTCGATATGGTTCGCGGATTTAGGACCGCCTTTTGGAATCATGTATTGTATCAAATGCGAGTGTATACCGGTACGTAATACAACGTAATACTTGTGTTTTATTCGCATAAAATATTTGTACACGCGTATATGTGTCTAAACGCACAACTCGTTTATCGCACAATTCACGTATTAAAACACGTTGCATCTCTCACGTATAGTGTTTGGCGAACATACATGGCGTTTATCATAATAAATAATTTCAGTACGATGTCACTAGAATTTATCAACATATATGAATAAAGAGTGATTCGTAAGGACGCGACGCCTCTTTTCTTCGCTTTGGAATTTATTGTGGAGAAACATGCTATAGTGTTTAGATGCTTGTTGTAAACGTGCGTTAATTCGATAACGTCACACTCGACTCTAACGAAGGATTGAAAGAGATTCTTGAAAACTGTATTGCGATCGATCGAAAAGATGAAAAGATGAGAAGGAAAGACGGAAGAAAGTGAGAGAGAGAGAGAGAGAGAGAGAGATGCTGTGTGTTATGTTCGGCTCGTGAGCGCGACGTCTATTTTTAGACTTTAGAAGAATGACAGTCCCCCTCTTTCGTGTACACGAGGAGCTATTGATAGGTCGCGATCTTGGTTGTAGAAGAAGCAGACGCGTCGCGTGAATCACACGTCGTTACGAGAAGTCTTGTCTCCTCTCTCCTCGCTTAAAGTCATCGCGGTAATGTCGCGCGGTTCGTCGAACGCGCCACGCTTATCCTTCGTCGCGCGGAGTTTCAAGATGAGATGAGATGAGATGAGAAGAGGGAGAGTCGCGCATTCTCAATATAATACAATCGGGTTTGAGAATTAATATACATATCGTCGCGTGCTTTTATCGTTTTTATCATCATGGCGCGTCACCAGCCATGTGCAATAAGAGATAAAATAAATATATTAATATCTTCTTTTATTTTCTTCTCCTATCAGCATCCTTTTTATCGTCGTGATCAAGAGTAACAAAGTAGAATAAGCGGTAGTTCAAGTCACAAATATAAAGGAAACATGTTGATTTTATGAATGAAAAGACAGAGCGCGATGATGCGTATAGTTTGCTTGGAGATGGCAAAACTAATCGGCGGCTAACTAACTATCGTTTGTCGCTTTTCAGGTGCAAAAGAAACGACGGATCATCGCGAGAGTCCAATGTCGCAATATAAAGAACGAATGTCCGAAACTCACGTGCGACGAACCAGTTTTACTACCGGGTCGATGCTGCAAATCCTGTCCCGGTGACTTGAGTAAGTTGTGCGATATATCTGATTAATTTTTCATCATAAATATTTCCTTTGGTTTTTTCGCTCAATATCATGGAAGAAAGCAATCTCTCCGAGCAATCTATCCCGACTATGCGATTTACTCGATCCGCATTCTATCGCGACTAGTGTAGCGGCGATACAGATTAGATTTAGGTATCCGCAAAGAGAAATAGACGGCGTTGCGGGAGAACTCGAAGAATTTGGCCCAAGCCGCCGATGCGGTGAAAGTAGCGTATCTCGCTCGCACACTGATAAGGTTAACGGATAAGCTTTGCGTGCGTCAGCAACGCAATGGTAATGAGCAAATTGCCACGAAATGTTTCGCTTAGCGATACTATCGCTTTTACGTGACATATTTATCGCTACATCAATTGTTTACCCGAATAAATCGTATATTGACGCGTTAAATCTCTCGGGTACAAACTGCAATCATATTTTTAACGCCGTTATCGCCGCTTTCGCACACTAATCGATCACTGCATCGTTTTACTTATTTTCAGGAATGACATGCACGATAAACGAGGATAAAAAAGTTTTCCATATCTTTATCTAGAAATAAGCGGAGAGAGAGAGAGAGAGAGAGAGAGAGAGAGAGAGAGAGAACGGCGGGTGAGGAGAATGGTTCTCGCCTAGTGATGAAAAGAAAAAGATAAAACGATGGATGAAGAAAAAAAAAAAAAAATAGAAAAAGGTATAAAAAGCAGAATTGACCGATCGCGTTCTTTCGAGAGGCAACTCGAGTTGTAATCGTCGAAGAGAAGCGGAGTGAGAGGAGATGAGGACGGACGCCACGGGTTTAGCGCCATGGCGCCGGCTATATTACCGCATGGCGTCACTTCGATTAAGCCGTGCAATCTAAATGTAAATATTAGCATACGTAATGATCGGGCAGAACGCAGGCAGCGAGAATAAGAATAGATGGGCGGATGAGGCGAGAGACAGAGAGAGAGAGAGAGAGAGAGAGAGAAAAAATGTGGAAGAGAGATTGTAGCAATGGATACGAATTGCTCAGGCGGCAGTACAATAGAAGTCTTTTATATCATTTATGCAAATTCATTTGATCGTTCCTTTCATTTCTCGATATTGTCCAAGCGCTTATAGAGACAAAGTCGTTACATTTTTACAGTCGCGTATCGCGCTAATTATTGGCGGTGCAACGAAAAAGATGCGTATAAACATATACATATATCTATCATGCAATTAGGTTAATGTGACACTTTTGATAAAACGCTCTCGTTGTCGCCGCGATTCTTCCATGACCAACAGTGATAATACATATAGAATCATTTTTTATAATCCCACCCCTGTCGCGCTCTCTCTCTCTCTCATTTGCTTCTCGTAGAAAGTTGGCGCGTCAAATTTATTTTCCGCACAAGATGATTCGCCCTAATAATCATCATTCGTCGTAATTGTCACCGCCGTCTGATAGGAGCTCGTTGCCCCAGCTGATGAAAGGTAAAACTTGGCGCGATTATCAGCCCTTTTTCTTTTCAGCTTTATTCCACGAGAAAATATTAATTGCGACCATTGAACTCGTCGATTGGACCGTCGCATCGATTCTCATTCGATTCTCGTCGGTTATGATGATACGCATAAACACACGCGCGCGCGCCATCACGAAAGTATGATTTTGATTCTTGGCGTGTTATAAATTAAATTAGACATTCCTGACGCGTGCGTCAGTATTGGATAAAAAAAATTAAACGCAATTTAGAGTATGTCGGATTATTCGAGAAAAGAATCTTGAGCGATCGCAAAAATAGATAGTCGCTTTACGAGCGAGACTATTCGACTTTTATGTCAGTTGTTTGCATGGACGACTGGAGTTTGCACATTCAAAAAATTCAAGACAATTTTTATTTGACTAAAATCGATCGACATATTTGTTAGATGACTTTTTAGCCAAATTCGCAAAATGCGCGGTGAATTGGCAAATTTTTGTCTTGTATATAGAGATATGAGAGGCATTAATTTATTGAGGAAAATAGATTTGAGAAAACGAGGAGGCGTAGAAAGCACGACACGTAGGATTAATGAGAGCAATTAATTATTACATTATCCGCTGTGCTCTTTTTTTCGATTTATTATAATGACGCGATAGAATTAACGTCGCGCCGTCCGTCGCGATTAGATTCGATTAGGCGGAAATAGTTTAGTCGATAACTGTGGTTGGTCTCACGCGTGTCGAGAGAGGCGTATTGTACGTTTTGCGCGAAGGCAATTAACGTCTCTGTGGCGCTGAACCGGCGCGGTATGCGCCATAAAAGTAACATTCAAAGTAGCAGCGGTTGGCGCCAGTCGACTCTTTTTCTTTACCGCGCTCCTACCAGGCATTCTTTATGATCGCATGCTACCACCGGCTGCTGCTGCTGTTGAGTCGAGTGTTGGACTGTTGGACATCGACGATCAACGATCAACGATTGATCGTTTATTTTTATTTTATGCCTATCCTCTGTGAGAGATGAAAGAGGAAGGGAGAGAGAGAGAGAGAGAGAGTTGCCAGTCGGGCCGCCGGTATGCGTCTGCGTTTCATACCATGTAAAACAAAATGTAAAACATTCGCCATTCTCTTGCACAGACAGCTTTATGCTTCCGAGTCCTAATTGTTCTGCCGTATAAATATATTTGCTTTTATTATAACCTACGCGAGACTTGTAAACATATGTGTGTGTGACGCTAGTCCCTAGGTATGGTATATTCTTCTAAGACAAAGGCAACAGGAGAATTCTTGGAAACGACAAGAGAGAAAAGATATTTCAAACGAAGACGAAGAGGAAAAAGAACGCAAAAATTTGATCGATTAATTTCATCGAATGAATTTGATAAAAACGACATATTTCGTAAAAATATAATTCTTATATTTTTACATTAAATTGACAAAAGTTTAATAAACGAAAGAATTGCATCGAATAATAAAATAACAATAAATGCAGTATTTACGATGAAATAAAACTTTTGTTACAGACACAGATATAGTGCAAGATTTGCCGGCGCAATTAACTTCGGAAGAAGAGGAGCGAAGCTTAAAACGTAAGATATTCTTTCGAGTATTTTTGAAAAATTCTTGACATATTCGCAATGATGGCGTATCGTTCCTATTTATTTGAAAGAGTCAAAAACAGACTCGGAAACAGATTCATGATTGCTCCATTATTTATGTCGATATGTTATGCTTTTTCCTTTTTTTCTCAAGTAGCTTAGCTTAGTTTAGCTTTAACTCTAATGAATCTCGTATCTGTGATTGCAGATTTTGGCACCCTATTAACGGGCAGGACGTCACAATCTCTGCGTCGCGACAATTTGAATCCAACATCAATGTACAACAATGCGTACAACTATCTGGCAACAGGTCGTTTCAGCTTCCAACGCAAGAATCTCTACTACTCGTTTTATCTGTCCGCATCGACGCCTCGACCGCGTAGTATACAGTTCGTCGATGGATCCGGCAGCATTCTCGAAGAACAGGTAATGGATCCAATCGGTGGCACCTATCAAAATGCCACTGGCAAGCTTTGCGGCGTATGGAGGCGTGTGCCGCGCGACTATCGTAAATTATTGCGTGAAGAACGTCTGTATGTTTCCTTCATTTGGGAACCCTCGTCAAGTCTGACCGGTCAAGTATCTCGATATCGCGCATTATCGAGCGAGCAGTTTTCCTCGCTATTAGAACCAACGATGGGCGTCGATCGATCATTAATGTCCGGTGCAGGCGCGACGGCGATCGTATCCGCTTCATCCGCCTCGACACCATCGATCCATGTATCGCTTGTCTTCAACGGTCTCTTCCTACCAAACGACGTAACTGACGTTCCGCTGATCGTTCAGTTGGAACATCAGGAAAAGGATTACGTGGTCCTTACTGAGGAGATAGTGGTGAAAAAGCCATCCAATGAATTAAATTTCGGTGAGATTCGTAGCGCGCTCTCCGGAACTGATCTCCGTTTGTTAACCCGTGGCAAATTGTCGATTAGTATAATGTCTCGCAAGGATCCGCAGGCTCTTCGACTGGCTGGTACGGTTGGTCCGCGCGCAACTTGCGATATATATCAAACATTACTATTGTCGGAGACACCGTCCGCGGCATCTGGATTGGCTTGGGCTTTTCTCGATCGTATCGGAGCGCTACGTTATGGGGTTCAATTGATAGGACTCGAGGAGGAGAGTCCCCTGGTGACATTAGTGGATGAGGGTGGAAAACGGAGAACAGAACTCGAGGACTTGACGCCCTCATTGATCAACGGTCTCGCAAACGGTTCCTTGGATCGGCCCGGGCCGAGACTCTTACAGCCGCTCTTCAACGAGGAACTCTCTGTAGTTGCTGCGAGTCACCTCGGCTCCATGTTACGTGGCAGACTCTTGGAAAGACCTGTGGCGGATGCTAGAGACACCGCCGCGCCCGTATTACTACGGAGATCGACTAAAGAACCGACGTATCCTGGACCAGTCGGTCTGATATGGACCGCAGTAGACCTGGACTGTTCTCTACATTATGAGCTAGAGCTCGCTGGTTTTCCTTCCTCTTCTCAGGAGCCACGGACGTTCCGTTTGTATTTGGAGACAATGCCTCTACTGGCGCAAGGTGCTCCCGTTGCCAGGAGGCTCCTCGAAGAATTTACGGGATACTCTTTAGAAGGTTCAGTCACCGGATTGTCACCGATGGAGCTCTATAGGATCGAATCGGGCATCGGTTTTCTCGAAGTAACAGATAAACAGGTTACTCACATCTTGAAGGCTCCCTTCAAGGCTAGGGCGCCGTTTAGCTGTTTGCCGCATTACGCCGACAATGACATTGCGTCCGTGGTGGCGTACAATCTGCAGCCACCCAGGTCAGATATCGAGACTGGTGCGTGTTTTCACGAGACTAGATTCTATGAGGAGGGCACACAATGGACATCGAGCACGGATCCTTGTTCGATGTGTCATTGCTATCGCGGCTTGGCACGATGTGATGCAATGCCTTGTCCGACAGTCTCTTGCCCGCTGGGAAAGCAGCTTAAGCAACCATTGTCTGGTCATTGCTGTCCGATATGCGTTGGTAAGAAGAAATATATTTATTTATTATATTCATTAAATGTATTCATTTATTTATGTGGGAAAAATAGGAAAAATTGAATTCTTTAATATGAAACAGAAAATCAACACATGTATAAACTGAAAGAGAAAATGATAATAGAATCAATTAAGAAAAAGTACAAGAAAAAGTAAAATAATATTTGAACATGATTATTGAATTATAGTAAAAATCTACAATAATCAAATAAAATCAAATGTAATCAATTTAATATAAGAAAGAGTTTCGACTTTTGAGAAAGGTCTTAAAAATTGAAAATATTTAAAGAGAATTGTAGGCTAATACCGCTACACCTAAATTATCGCTACATTATTAGTGTTTAATGTATTGTTAATAATATTTAGCACCGCTGATTGTCGAAACTAACACAACGATCAAAATCAATATCACGAGAGGTTGTACGTTGGCTGGACAATATCATCTTGCAGGATCATCTTGGCATCCGTATTTACCACCAGTAGGATTCGATATTTGTGCGATTTGTGTTTGTGACGTAAGTTTTGATTCCTTTTTATTAGAATTTCTATTATCGCAGACGCACAATTAGATGGTTATAAATTTGAAAATTTTTGAAATAATCTACGTGAAAAATTTCTTTCTTTTAAAATAATTTTTTTTTTTTTTTTTTTTAAGAGAAATAGAAAAGAAATGAAATATATATAAAATATGCAAGATTTTTTTTATTTATCGCGTATTTTTTCAACGCATAATACAATTACATTTTAATTCAGATGTGCCAAATAATATTATAGAAATATTTTACAATTTTCCACTTTAACTAGCTACCATAAGAATTACTTATAATATGTAATTAAAAAATGGTAAAAATATTTCTTTACAACACGTGTTATAGTCTATATTTATGATTTATGACACATTACATGTATTTGCAATAAATGTATACAACATACCAACATTTTTCACTCTATGTCCATACATTTATGTAGTATGTCGCTAAAGCTACGAAAAGAAAATTTCTACACTGTCTCTCTTTCCTTCTCTCGCGAAAAGTATTAATAATGATTAAAATAGGATATAATAAAATAAATTCGTCAGAGAATGTTACTTTACATTACTCTGGCCTGAGCAAGTGTAAAAAGTCGAGTCACCTCTCACGTCCGCAATTTACAACGGAAATCCATTTGTCTCGTAGGCTGTCACGCTGGAGGTGAAATGCCCGCGGGTGCAGTGCCCGCCGCTCGAGTGCGACGAGAAGATCGCCTTCAGGCCGGACAAGAAGGCTTGTTGCAGGCAGTGCCCAGTAACAACGCCTCGTAGCAACATAACTACCACCGCTTTAAGCGACATCGCGCATCTACCGAGAGATCAGGCTTTACCTTCGACGCGGCGTACCACGGAAGAGATACTTTCTTCTGGTGGCTGCAAATATCCTCTCGGTGGACCCTATGAGAATGGCATGGAATGGCATCCTCGAGTGCATTCCCACGGTGAGATGAAGTGCGTCAAGTGTCGTTGCAAAGTAAGAATTTATTTATCAAATTATCGAAAAAGGTTATATAAATAACGATATATAAACATGTAATACGCATCACAGTTATCGCCATATCTTTGTATAGCAAAACATTATAGATAGAGGCTTTGTTTGATTTTAGTTATCGAAAAATTTATAAATTCAAAAATGTTTAAAATTAAGATATTAAAAATGAGTTACACAGTGCGCATGAGAGACTCTTGTCGCGATTCGTATTATTACGAGGCTATTTATGAATAAAAGACGTTTACGTTTTTTCTCTTCCTCTCTCTCTCTCTCTCTCTCTCTCTCTCTATCAATCGTGTCTAATCGTTTTAATTGAATCGATGCAGAACCATTGCATCTTGTTGCCAAGCAGAGAAAATCTAAAACTCTGAAAGTTGATGTATTTACTTCTTAAATTATCGCTAAAGTTGCTTCGTCTCAATATCTAGACAAGACACGTATCAAGAGAAACCTTTAAGGAGATAACTTTTAAACAGATTTGTGTTTGTCTGGTTCCTCTCCCCACCATTATAACGTTCATTCATTAAGATGAAAATGGAACGTACGCGCTGTGGCCTCGGCTGACTTGCGTCTTGCATCGCGTCACGTCGCGACGTTAAGACGGAGCAAAAAATAATCGTCTCGATCGTGAGAAATTTAACAAATTATTTTAAATAAAAAATATTTTATAAATATAAATCAAATTTGGTTCTCAAGGTTCTCAAGGTTATCAAGATTAATATTACTGCCGAAGGATTTTAAATAATTTATGTGATTTTTATATTTTGTTTATTTGAGAAAAAAGGGAGAGAGAGAGAGATAAAAAGAATACAAAAGAAACAATTGTGAAATTTATGAAAGGCAAAAAGAAAATGATAGCACATTTATGAGTTCCGTTTATCAAAAGCCATTTTTAAGAAATTTATGCATTTTTTTTTTTTAAATTTATTATTCGAATTGTTTTTGATAAAAATAATATTTATAAAAAATAAAACATACATACTAACTCATACAAAAATTGAAATTAAACATTTTTAAAAATTTCAAGCAAAATTATTTTATAGAAATAATGCATTATTATAGAGATATATTTGCGCGTATTTTTTTAATAATACAAATTTTGATGATAGAAATTTTTGATTTTTTTTGGAAAGCTTGCTCCTTTTCTTATTTTCCTTTTTGCGGTAAAAATTTTTATACAGTTTTATAAAGGTTTGAAATAATTATTTACATTTTTCGCAATATTGTGAAGATTCTTTTCGAATACGCGGTAATATAAATGGTAGTAAAGCCGCTTTGTATATGTTTCAGAACGGCGAGGTCAGGTGCGACAGGAAACGCTGTCCACGATCACTTTGTAATTCGATCGCACATCAAATGAAACGTGGCGAATATGTGACGGACGTCGATGACTGTTGCACAGCTCAATGTCGCCGCGCGAGGCGTCATCACCGCAATAATCCGGCATCACGACATTCTGTGACGCCTCGTGAACTGAGCTGAGTCTGATCGTCTTGCGAAAAATCTTCTCCGGTCTATGAAGAACCTTGCCATGTGCCATGCCATCATCGTCGGGTGATGATAAAATCAAGTCGTCGATCGTTCGTGCCGCTATTTGTCTTGCGCGTGTCACGAACGATTGAGGAGAACCTTCGAAGCGAAAGGAAATCAAACATACTTTTATACATGCGTATATATATCAAGATTGTGAGAACTGGATTAGAAATATATCCGAGATAAGCTGACTTTTACGAATGGTAATGCGAAAAAGATCGACGAATGAATTTATTCCGTCGGAAATACATATGTAACTCGCATTCGACTGGGCGGAAAACGGTGCGCGAATCTTGTCGCAGAATTTCGTAAGGTTCGATGAGAAGAGAGAATAAGTAATCAACAATGTTGTATTGATTGCTCAAAATTTATTGTCGATGTTAAAGTCAGCGAACGCGTGTAGAAATAACATTCGTACGTTTACAGAAGGTTAAGAAAATGCTAGTGTAATAAAAGGAAGAACGTGGTTATGTGGTGGATGACATGATATCGGATGCTATTCTTATCCGCGACGCCCGTCCGCTCGCTCGTTTGCTCTAGAGCCTCCAACGCCCGCAGCTAAACGCTTATTAATCAATTGATCCTCATCAACGGGTAAAATGCAACGAGAGCGCCCTTCTCTTCGTAAGGAAGGACATTACGAAAAACGTTAAGAAATATGCGAAAATGAAGGATGAAAATTCGGATAGGAACGAGTTTTTCATCATGTCATTGTTACAGTGCCTACTGTACCTATTAATCTCTTCGAGTTACCCAGCAACCAAAGAAGACTGAAAAACCTCCGATGGCGGCATCAGTTATTACGCGATTTCTAATGTTTTCTAATAACTAAAACTCATTATTATTATTATTATTATTATTATTATTATTATTATTATTATCATCATCATTATTTCTATTATTAATATTAAGTATTATTACTGCTATTGCTTATACTATAATTTTAATACCATTACATAATTGGCATAATTATAATCACTATATATCTGCTGCTATTTCATTTTTCTTATTGATTTGATCTTTGCCGATAGTTACGATCAAATCTAAATTATCGCTGATAAGAACGTATTATTTATAGAGTGCATTGCATATTCATATAATATGAAACATTTGACTGGGAAAAACATGGTAACATTGTTATTCTATGATGCAGTAAAATGTTTGTCAATGATAGCAGTCATTGCTATAAGTATATTTATAATATTTAAGTTGTATTTATTATTAGAAATATATATACCTTTCTTCAATCGGCTCACATATCAGATCCTAGAATAAATGAATTAATTTTGACACATCTTTAACAATTAATTAACGCGCGTTGTCTGTGAGACGCAAAAATAAATATAATGTATATAATACATGTTAATCAATGCCAGAACTTTTTTTCTTCATAGGTTTTTGGTCACAATTTAAAAATAATATCTCATTAGTCATAATTGAATCGGGAGCCATTCTCTTTAATAATTTTTAAAAAATTTTTAAGCAGCAATTTTTTTAACCATGTGTCGATACAAACAGATGATTTGTCATATATGTATGTTTTATGTATTTTTGTAGGATACAAATGGTATTTTATAATCTTTATTCAATTGGCCACAAAACTACTAAATGAAATACGGATATCGGATATTGTAATATAGAAACTATTTAAGAGCTCTTAAGTCGAGCTTAAAAATTCAAATTATATCGATTAAAAATTTTTTAAATAGCATTTAATGTTGTTACTAAGCCGATCGGCAAAGAAACATGTTTTAACTCAATAAACATGGCAAATATTGCATTATTAGAGTAACAATCTGACAATGAATCTAGTAACCAACAAAACAATTTGTATATGCAAGTGCCGATACTGCAGCCGAAAACTTTAGAAGCGAATTTTGCGTTTTCAGGTTGCATTTATCAATGTTAAAATCGTGACAGCTTACTGATTCACTTGTTATTTAACTTTACTATTTAATGTAGTGTGTATCTCTGTGAAGACATTGATTCACAATTTGTCATACGTGCCTTATTGTATGAATATAGTCATCACAGCTGACATTAACGCTATGTCGCATGTGCGAATATTTTGTACATAGTATACAATTTAATGGCTAATCTTATTTTAATGATAAATCATCATTATACATTTGATAATTATTATTAATATTATTTATATATTATTATATAACTCTTTTAGCGCCATCCAGAGTTTTCCCTATATATAGTATTTCTGTTTATTATCGATTTATTATATTATCATGATTATTTAAAGTCATCCTCATATGCAAGTTATTGATTTTTTAACGAGTTGATATTAATTTGATAAACAGATTGTTCTTATTTTGACAAGCTTTATGCGTACATGAAGCTATATTGAAAACTGCTTTTTTAATTTAAATTTAGTCGTTAACATAATCTATAATGTTTGTTGAAAACAAATTTCTCTCCTTTTATTATTTTATTATTTTATTATTTTTTTGCGTGCGCGCACATCCACCCACACACACACACACAATATAAGTGTTATATAGAAGTGTGTTGTTGTTTATTGTTAGCATAAAGTTTGCAAAAAAAAAAAATATGGGTGAGAAGCTGACATTATTAAAAGTGATTATTGCGGTCTAGCATCGTACATGTATACAAAAATTTGTTATGCCAAATTGCTTAGATCCGAAATACAATTCCGTTAATTATCTGCAATAATTACAATGATGTAATGTCGCGATACGATACCTAGTAACGTGAAATCATCAGTAAAATGTATAAACGTAGATAGAAAATATAGATTGTGCATATATTTTATGTTATTTGTTAAGTCCGTATCAGATTACGAATTGAAAATTTAAGATTAAAAATTGGAATTTGATTAATCGGAATAAAATTAAAATTTTGTTGTCCCGATTGATCAAATTTCAATCTTAAATTTTCAATGCATAGTTTGATATGAGCTTTAGCAATTCGTGCGCCAAAATTACAAAAAGAACGCACAATATCTCCGAAGTATGTTTATCTTTTTTTAATTCTTTTTTTTAAATTTTAGCGCAACACTTTTGTTTGATACACGCACAATCTCTATTTCCTACGTCTGATGAGAAAGGACAAATTTATATCCATGCGTTCAAATACAATGTCCGTTCGACGTGTTTTTTAAGATATTCTTCAATTTATATAATATATGAAAGAGGTAAGCAAAATTACTATTAATGTTATGCTTTTTTATACAATGCAATAATATCAACGAAATATTTCTGCGACAAGGTAGGCTGCTGAGAAATGTATGCGATGCGCACTCTAAGAATTTTAATGCAAATCGATGTTATTCTGTATTGTGCCAAAACGATTTTAATTAAAAAAATGACGATTATTATTATTACTATTAAAAGAATAGCAATTTGTCCTATACAAAACCTAAAATTTCCTAAAAAAAAAAGAATGAAAAATGTCATCGGGTAGGAATTTGCCAACGGACGTATGAATCACGTAAATCGAATAGATGAAACCACCAATGAGACCATATAATAATGACTCACAAATTCGATTGATATTCTATGTACAGATCCTCTTTTCTCAAGCCGCACATTTCTCCATACTAACTGCAATGTATCATCATTGTAGAAAAGATCATTGCGAAACAAGAAATGTATATAAGTATATATTGCGATCGATATGGATTACACGTACTATATATGCGCGGATTAAAGAAGATCGATCTAATATTAGGCCATGAATAAGATGACCGAGAACATTATTTTATTATATGACTGATGCAGTTCGCGTCCACTTGCAAATATAAAGTGTCCATAAAAAATTTGTGTCTAAAAATGTCATCGCGCTACTGACAAAATGTGTCAGCGTGTTCATTGATAACGATGAATGAAAATCATTTCGAATCGATTATTATTGTCTCATCTTTTGTCTCATCGTAAGCAGAATATTTATTTAAGAATAACGAGTTTGATATTTTCCAAAGATTTTGTTTTTCACACATAATCAATCCATTTTTTGACAATTCTGCACGCAAAAACTTGATCGATTTTCTTAAAAAAAAAAAAAAAAAAGAGAGAGACTGCTGAAGAGAAGCTACATCGCGCATTCTATCCCTAGAAATTATTATTAAATGAAAAGGTAATTTCATTGAAAAAGTAATTTTATCACTCTTATTTATATATGTGTATATATTATTTTTATTTAATATATTTACGATCGGCCATATTGATTAACGAACACTCTCCCTAAATATGTTACATTTAGCGATAACACTTTAAACAAAAGCTACACGACGTTGTATCGAAAATGTAACGATTTTTCAAACGAGATATATCATGACGGTGACGCTTATATTTATTATATTGTCATTAAAAAGATATCGTATATTACGTAAGTATATGCATATGTTTTTAGAATTATTAGTATCGTATCGCGATTATCGACCAAAGATAAGATAGCGCGCCAATTATCGACCGAACGATCTAGCAAAATTTCGATCTCAATATATTACATTGTTCCTTTGCTATTTACAAAATGGATCAGTCGAGATATATATGTGTGTGTGGGCATTTGTGTCGCAAAATTGGGATAATAATACGATATGACCGCGTGAATCGTCTCATTGTCAGAGTAGTCAGAGTCGCAGACGATCGAGCAGTCTCTTGGAGACGAAGCTTTGTGTGTCCTTCTCCTCCTTCTCCTACTTCTTTTTCTTCTTCTTTTCCTTCCCACAATCTTTCGTCCCTTCTCTTCCTCCCCCCTCCCCCCTCCCCCTCCCCACCCTCAACTTTCTTCTCTCTTCGATGCGGCTTTTCTTGGTCGACCGGTCGACGGTCGACTGGCTTCTCGAGGGGGCGTGCTTGCTCACATACAACAAACGCGAACGCGAAACTATCTAAGCACGAGGCGCAAACGAATTCATTCTCGTGCTTCGTATGTTATTCATCGTGTGTGGCCCGACTGGCCACTCCGTGGCACTCGATCGTCCTGTGTAATCGTCGAGTAAATCGCTTTTCCTGTTCCACGATTCAAAGGAGTAAGAGGAGCTCTGCCGAGGAATATATTCAGACGCGTGAGATCGGAGGATTGTGCGTCCCGTTGATCGCTTCGACTTGCTTACAAGGTACTTACATTTTTTGTTTAATTATGATCAGATCTGAATATATATATATTTTATTTAACGCTAAAATATTTTGCATTGTATTTCATTCGCAATCCCCCTCTTGAAATATTTTTTCAGACCGACTAATTTTCTCATCTACTTAAAATTTAAATGCTGAAAAAGATTAATTTTTTTTTTATTGTTTACAAATACAAAGAATATATGTGTATGCGTGCGTGCGTGTGTGTTTACGTGATATTATATACACATTTAGTGTATTTGATATCAAAAAATTCATACTTTTTTTTTTAAAGTTCCAAAATTGATATCATTGTTATTCATTAAATGCAAAGATTGAACAATCAATCTTACAAATCGTACACATATGTAAATAAAAATTTACAAACATTTTTTTTTTGTCAATCGATGTCAATTTCCCTTGGCTATAATATGTACACATTTTTGTTAAGAAACGTAGAAAATATTATAAAATATGTATACGAAAATACGAAAATACACGCACTATACATACACATACGCACGAAAAATCTCTTTCTCTCACATTGATTTAAAATCTCTTAATTGATCCACTCGCGATTAGTTTCGCATTCTTTGCAACATTATAGTTACTTGAAGAGTAAAAATTCTCTTGTAATAAGAATTGATCATTCTCTTTAATTTTTACAATATGGAGAAATGTTGGAATTGCCAAAATTCTTGAGGCCAACATTATTTCGTCTTTTTTACGCTCAATTAGATCTCTCACCGCTAGCTTTGAATTTATATATTTATTATTTAGTTAACTGTGAAAATCTATATCTATGTATCTGAATTTGCAAATTTTTTATTGTATTATAAAACATTTGAAAATATTACACAAAAGTATGTGTTTATGCGTGAGGCATGTGCCTGATACGTGCGTGTATAAAGCTTCTGTACATGTAACGAACCAAGTAGTACAATCAACTATTTAAAATCGGTTTTATATCGACTAATGTCCTCGGGAATATATTTTATACAATTTTATACGAGATGATACAATGCACTATATTTTTACATGTCATCGTCCTCATGCCGAAAGCACGAATGTGCAATTTTGTAGTTTTGAATTATTGCTTTTTGAAAATTTAATTTGCTCTGAAAAAAAGATTTTTGTTTTATTTTTATAATTTCTTCAGATTACTCGTCAAGCATTATGCATAATATTTATATATGTTACATTAGTGTTATATATCATTGATACTTAAAAAAAAAAATAAATATTAAATATATATTTTAGTAAATATTACATATCGATGATTGTATGGCACATTTTGCACATTCGTGGTATTGGCATAAAGACGATGATATATATACGAGTACAAATTGTATGGATAATAATTTAATACTGAATAAGTAACGAACACTAAAGTGTATAATGTTGTATTGCTATAACATTTAGTAAATTGTTTCCTCTTTGAAATAATTTACGCAACTATAATTTTGACGAAGTTAAAATTTGATAAAGCGTTAATATTTAAAATAGAATGCTTTTCTACACCTGCATCCTTTTCAACCAAGATACTGTAATCGTACTTATCTATCATTTATCCTATATGTGTTGTGTAGATTTGACTTTGTTCCGATTATATTTTTCGACATTACAAGTGATAATGTAAAAACACTTCCGTTTCCGCTTTCACGAAGTGAATTTTGCATTTAAAGTGCGTTAAAGATCATTGCATAATCTCTAATAAAAGGAACAACGCCTCTATTGTTTTTCAGAGTACATTGAAATGCTACAAGTCGACTGCTTCGAACGTGTAAAATAATATATATTTATTTTTCTTATTTTAGAAAAAGCCGATGGAACAACAACCAAAGGACCGCGAGGTTTAAGTTAATCAAAGTTCCTCGAAGGATGTGCCATGGCTTCGTCTTTAGGGGGGTCAGGAATGACGTCGGGCGTTTCGTCGCCGCGAATAGTCAACCTGGAATTTCCCCCACCTCCACCTTACCCACCGCCGCACAATCAGGTAAATTTTGTATAAAGAATATAAAGACAAATTATTAATTTCATTGATAATGCACATACATGTTTAATTATACACACACACCAATGATTAGGCAAAGTATACTTCAAGATACAATCATATTCAAAGTATAAGTCGACAAAAATTTAGCTTTCATTAATTTACATATATTTTTAAGAATTGTTATACTCTACTGTTAGCAGTGTTAAAAAGTTATCTTTATATCGCGCGGCGTTTATTTTTTTTTTCACAGATATCGCGCAACGCTTTAATGGAACCGGTATCACCAGTGTCACCCATCACGAGTTCTCACCAACATCCGCTTCTGGATTATTCGTACGCGTACTACCAATCTGATTCGAGTCACTTTCATGTTCCATATCCGACACAAGTTCTCTCGCAGCAACAACAGCAGGATCAGCGGCAACAGCATCACCATCAGCAACAGCAACTACAACAGCAATCGCAACAACAATCGCAGCCGTCAAGGACCGATCCTTTAAAGAGACACACTTACACAACTTGCTATGGCACGGAAGAAAATATTTACGAAGAGATATCGGAAATCAGGTAAACATCCACTAAAAGATATCGTTTACCATGTAAATGAATTATTTTAACAGAATTCAGTGCTTGTATAATACAAGTTGTCAACACAATATGCAGTGTCACGTGTCTATGAAAATTAGAGACTTTACAATAAAAGAAATATAAATTACATTTTTTTTTTTTTTTTTTAGAAATTTATTGCTTAAAAACATATATATTTATTCAATTTATAAATAATGGTGAAATAAATTATACACGCAAATGTAACATGTATGCAAATAACGCAATTCACTCCCCACGGTTCAATGTATCCCATAGCGGATGCTGGAGATAGCGATTAACTTGAGAACAATAAGAAAACAAATTGTAGATTATGACTTTATCCTGTGTCTTCGACTGGCGCGTAAGTCGTTGAAACGAGATAAATTACGCGCGTGTTCAAATTGAGAGCAATCGCTAAATGCTATAAACTATATTTTATATGTGTGGTGAGATAAACTGTGTGAGATAACACCCTGATTTCTGCTAACTGTTTCTTCTTAGGAACATATTCAAACCAATGTAAATTAAATTTATACAATTATAGATGTATACAGTGAAGAATATACTTAGCTTAAAATTTGTGATAATATAATAGATAATGCAATATATGACTAACGGAGAATCATATTAGTATAAGAATTAAGTATATATATAATTGCATTGAGAATTAAATTGAAATCCACACACTAAAGTTCACACTAACATTCTTTCAAACGCTGATAAATGTTTCAGCAAGCAATGTCATCGCGCGTTGCATGGATCGCGAAGGTCACTTGTGGCAGATGAGGTACGCCGCGTACAATCGCGGCATCGTCGCGTGCTCGGGGAACTTAACCTAAGCGTAGAAGCAATGTTGATGCCAACTGCGGTTGACAATAACGAGGAAGAAATAGCGCAAGAAGCTCATGAAACTTCCACCGAAGAACTGCTGCCTTTAGCTAGTTTCGCTGATGATGTGCTTTCACGCGGATATGACATGGACAGTGGTTTCAGTGGAAGCTCTAGTGCGAGTTACAGGTATATTGCAAAGTTATTATCATTATACATATTCTTCTCATTTGCTAAATTAATGGACAGATTATAAAAATATTATATTATTATATTTTTTTAAACAATGTTAAATTTTGCAAACAAGCTAACTGTTTAATTTTATCTCATATATAGTTTATTGAACATTTTATTTGTCACTTGTAGATCCGGTTTGGGATCTTTAAGAAGAGGAATGGGGAAAACGAGCGGTTCGGAATTAATTGGTATTCCACGTAAAACGAAAGCCGCCATGATTTGGAAAAAAAGCTGGAAAGGTTGGAAGAAACTCCATTCCTTTGGAAACAATAGTAACAACAGCAAGATTATTGGTGAGTCTAATTAATTATTGATTATTTTTCACGATAGACTATCGTAGATGGTAAACATATGTAAATACATAGATATAGATTATCCAACTCGTCAATCCATCGATCGTCATCGTTGTCCCGTTTCGTCGTTTCGTAGATGTGACCATCGTGTCCGGTAGTCAGTTTTCAGATTATGCATGGCTATGAATGACTTGGGTATGCGTGTCGTTACATATTCTTGATGCGTAGCCTGTGGCGCATCAAGAATACAGATGACGTTTATTCCCTTGGAAATATATTTCTCAGAAATAAAAAAAAAAAGGACAGTATACTCTTCTTCTTTTTACATATAATTTGTACGTTTTGAAAAAATCTTTATAAAAGAACAAAAAGAGAAAAGAGATTCACATATATATATTTTACATATTCTCTCCGAGATAAAAAAAGATTTAGGTGACTTTTAAAAAATGGATTCAGGTATTTTCTGTATATTTATTTTAAAGGGTTTCGCGCATATAACTATAGTTTAAGTATGCAAATGTTTCTTTCTTTCTTTCTGTAAAAGTACATTTCTCGCGCGATATAACGTGAATGTTCATTATTCGGTCCATGCGCTCGCGTGCATTTGGCGAATAAAGTTAATTATTGGTACTTGGAAGAGGTCAGCTGTGGTCAGCTGTGGTCACTCGATGGAGAAGCAGATGCGAGATCACGTGAAATCCCCTCCTCTCTTTCTCTCCCTTCCTTTCATTTACGTCATATAAAATAAATCTCTCATTCTTGTACTCATTGTAATGTACATATCTTTTTAATACATGGTTTAATAATTGATTCATGAAAAAATTAAGTTAAGCGTTTTGCTTTTGACAAATTAAAGGAGAAGATATATAACGAAAAAGATAATGAAATACTGAATGCATCTTCCATGAAATAATTTGGAATATTAAGCGTGTTTACAGATTTTTCATACACTAATGTAAGATTTCGAAAGATGTGCATATGTTTAAATAATCTTTTTCTTTTTTTCATTTATTTCAAGTATATATAACACATATTTCTATTAATGAATTTTTAATTATAATTGCACGGTGGCGCCGTCTAGGCAATGTAACGACGAGATAAAATTAAATACTCTTGATGCGGCATGTACCGATTGAGCGTAGCGTGTATCCGTATTATATATTTAAAAGGCAATATTTTTCATCTCGACACTGTAGCGAGAAACTTAGCAATGAAACGTCAATGTCAATTTAATATACTCTTAATACTCTCTATGCGATAATGTTACGCAGGCGCGCATGCATCTCCCTTGGCATACATTTTCAAACGCGAATGATTCTCTCTCAACATACACACGCAATGTACGCGCAATATGCGTCATGTCACCTGTTGGTCTTTCGAAACGAGATTGTCTCGCATCTTACTATCTCGACTCTACAGCATATCTCTCTCTCTCACTCCTTCTCCCTCCCCTCCCCTCCCCCTTCCCTCACCGGTCTTTGTCCTTTCTCATGCGTTCTGCACCGCGCCTCTTCCTCTCTTTTATATTCATTTGTTGTCTCGTCTCGTCCAGTCCATCTACCTCTATATTCCGCTTTTCTGTCTTCCTCTATCGGGTGTACACACAGCTGCGCGGTGAGGTGCGTCATGTGTTTCACTCTCGATCGCTCGTACCTCATACTTTCTCTCTCGTTTGGTAGCTACACATTCTTTGATCGTGTCAGTCGCTCGCGTTCTTTCCTCCTCCTCCTCCCTCCCTTCCTCCTACACTCCATAAACATGCGCGCGCGCTCACACACACCACACACACACATACACCCTTTGGTCTCTCCTGTTTCCTTCGTGCCTGCCCTTCGCTTCTTTCTCCAATCCCAATCTCCTCACATCAGTAGTGTACAGCGACTAGGAGCGCGGAGGAACGCGGACGCGGAGGGCCGGCCTGAAACAGAAAGCAGAAACACACGCAGCGCGCGGCCATGTTGATTCGCTCCGTTTGCTCACTTGGCTGCGGTGCTCCTTCGTTGCGAAACGCGGCGCGTCTTCCTTATCGCTGTATGCCGCGGCATTATTAATTGTGCGTTGTGCGGTCCGCGGCCGGCCGCGTGCGCACGTGCCCGACGATATGATTTTTAATACCGCGTAATATCGAGGCGTATGTGTATGTGTGTATGCGCGCGGGTGTATGACACGTATGAATTCGCGTGTGGTAGCGTGATTGTATTCTGTGAATACGTTAGGTTAGTGATGGAGTGAGAGTGAGTGAATGAGAGAGAGAGAGAGAGAGAAAGAAAGTTACACGAGTAAATCATCACAAGGAATATTCGCCTCCGCGAGATGGAGGAACTGCATAATGGGGTTGTCCTCATCAAATGTAAGTATGATTATTTATAATGCATTCTCCTCTTCTTTGTATACATATGTGCGTGTTTATGTGTGGGGAGGGAGAGGTCTCTTTTCTTTTCATATTAAATATTAATCATTGAAATCTTGCAACGGTCCAGAGCAGAAATATATGTATGTTTATCCATACACGATATTTCAAATTCATATAATTTTACTTATCATTACAATTAGAGTAGTAATATCTTGTATTGAGAAGTGAGAAGAGAGAGAAAGAGATAGAGAAACCTCGTATTCATATCGAGAACATTGAAATGTCAGTGTAACGATATTACGTTTTGTTGACATATCGATATAAATTCCATCATTAATTAACGCCACATAATATGATACAGATTATGAAGCTTGAAATGCCAAGCATAACAAAAATGAGATAAGAAAGATCACTTATTTGTTTATTTTTTCCCAAAATTTAAAGCAGAGTTAGAACAATAGCAATGTCAATAGATTACGTTCTTTGAAAATAACTTAAACCTAACGATTTAGTGACGCGTGATGTCATTTACATTTTGAATATAATTTCGATAGTCGAGCAAAGTATTGCTATTTCGAGGTCTAAACGACGGCAACATTGGCGTAACAGTTAATTATTATAGTTTAGTAATTATGACAGTTATTGCCTACCTTCGTATCAATCATTCGTTTTTAACGTTTTGTCAACGTTTTATTCAACAATAAATACTTTTTTTTGTCGATTTTATCGCGATAGCGCTTTCAATTGAAGCGATCGATAATTGCTCATCTTTCGGCGATTGGTAAAAGTCAAATGAAACATTTCGGAATTATATTTATCGCACGAATCGCATTTATACAATTTAAAAAAAAACCAATTGATCGATCGTCATATCATGGACGCTGTACGAGGGTGAAAGAGCGACAAATATATGTGTAATTTTTTCTTAAGAATGCATGTAAAGTTTGCTGCCAAATATTATTCGTTCGAATTATTTGAACGCAAGCGTCCTTTTTTTTTAACTTAAAAGCATTGTCTGTTATTTTGTACCAAGTTACTTTTCACCCTCGTATATCGAAAATTGCTGCGTTGCGCGCACGCACTTTGCTGAATGCTACTGAATGCGAGACCGACAAATATGAGAAACGTTGCAAAAATCTGGAAACAGTGAAAACAGAAAAGATGCCGCGCCATTATTTTCATTTTGCACTTTGCTCGAGTTTTCTCTTTACTCGTATATACCCCATATATGTCATTGCTTTTTTATTTGAATAATAAATATTTAAAATGTTATAGAATGTCCAATAAATGAAAGAAATTATTAATCGTAGACGTGCTTTTATCACAAAAACATCGATTGATTGAAATACCACGTCAACTTGCAGTTTTTCGCCTTGTGGAAAGCGTACCGTTCGCTCCATATTCATAGCCTCTGTAAATAAACTGGTGAAATAGTGAAAGGAAATTGGCGAATATCTCGGATATAAATTCGCCAAGATGCTTGCCCGCAAATTAATCGTCATTTGCGTAATTTCATACGATTGCGATCGCAATTATATCGTACGTTACAAAGAATTTCCTCTCCATTTTTTATCCTTGATATTCAATCGTACGCATTTTACAACTTGATCGTATGAATGAGAAATAGAGTAAATATAAAAAAAAAGACAGAAGAGAAAGGAAATGTTTCGTTTCGTTGTCAAAAATATAATAATCGAAAATTATGTTGGTCTAAAAATCTGTCAATTTCTTGGAATGTAACGCGTGCCTGCGTAATTGAGTGCCGTATATATTTTATCAAGTGTACTAGACTCGATTGCTTTAAATATAGAATTATGCATATAGAGTTATATATATATATAAAACAATTATCTCTTGTTAGAATACTTGACGCTCCCGTAGAAAAATAAAACATTCATTCTCTTTTCTTTTCGTTTGTCTCCCAATAACAAATAAAATGCCCCAATTACAGACATTTCATTTGGATATATAAAATTTTTCGTCAGAGATTAAAAATGAAAAACTCTATGCGCAACGATACGCAAAGATGTATATAATTATGAGCGCACGATGTATGTGTATACGCATAGAAATGAGCACAGGGGGCAGAGTCATTCGTCATCCGCCTCTCTTGCACGAGAGCACGCGAACAAGTTGATAGATCGGCGCGCGGCGCTCGATCGCCGCTCTCTCGTTATTTCCGGAGAAATAGAAAATCGGTGCGCAGCACGCCTATAATTTGCTCGCACTATGCATATTATTATTGTTACGTAGCGCGGCATTTCTTCAACGACATTGCGTTTGCTTTCGTACCTGCTCGAAGCCACCTTGAATCTTGTGCGCACGCGTAAGTATATGCATACACGTGTTGTGCCGAGTGTACGCGCCTTTGACTCGACGCATTTACACGCGCGAATGCGCGTAATGCGATGATGCGTGGGTGGAGCGATATATAGGATAAGCCGTATTTTTCCATGTGAAAGTATTGAGTAATCAACGAGTAGGCGTATCAGTTTTCGGGTATAGCTTTGGTGACATGTGAGATTGAAATCACCATCGCGCGCCAATGTGTGCGTATGCATCTGTGTGTGTGTGTGTGTGTGTGTGTGTGTGTGTGTGTGTGTGTGTGTCATAATTTTTTTTATATTATGAAACGTATAAAAATTTACCTTTTTTTTTTTTAAATTTCATTATAGCGAAATAAGATAAGGGAAATGTGATAACTTTTATCGTTTTACTATTGTGATTTATATACCTTTGTTTCGCAGAAATATAAAATTTTTCTACCTAGCGGATTAAAAATTGGCTTTACGATTCTAAATAACTTATATAATATTTTAATTTCCAATTAATGATTAGTGCTACACATACATACATATATATATATATATATATATATATACATATATATATTATATATAGCGAATATTCCTTTGTTTCTTATCGAAACAAATAAGTTTACAGGCATCCAATTTCAGATTGCATACGCATTGATATAAAGTAGAATACACGCATTAATATTCGGTATCTCGTAGTAAAAAAGTATTATTACAAAGCGTTTATACTTTATACATTTTTCAAATGCGACGAGAGACATCGAAACGTGGGAATATGGAGTACGTCGCATTAATCAGATGATCATCGCGACGTTAACGCGTTGGTAACACGAGCGCGCGACACAGCGGAAGGTCCAATAAAACAGGCGATGCATAACAAAGCGACGCTTCCGCGCGACCAAGCGACTCGATCTCCCGTATTCGTTACGCACATTCGTAAAAAATTGCTCGTATACTTGGTACGTATATATAATATTCTTGGCAATTTTGGAACCTCCTCCTCCCTCTGCCCATCTCGTGCGAGAGAATAAAATACGGAAGTCATCGTCTATCCTCAAAGAGGTGACGCATAGTAGACTCAGTCTATAGTTGGTCCGATGACGCGCGCGCGAGTGTATTATTTGTGCGTTACAAGTTTTATTATAGATAGGTAGTAACGAAATTCTCTCTCTACTTGTGCAAATTGCATTGCGACAAAAGAGACTCTTTGTCTTTTATATGTATCAAGTTGAGATTAATGTATCGAGTGTTTTGTTAATCTTTAAACTCCGATTTAATTGCCGATGTAATTAATATTCACGTTTTTTTTTTTTATCGATACGCTTCCAGACGAGCCTCGTTCAAGGTGCAAATCGTGGGATGACGTAGGACCCGGCAAAATGGAAACGATCAGTGGAAACGCGCGCCATCCCTCTTTAGAGACAAGCAGGTCCAACACGTCCACACAGTCCGCCAGAAGCGAGGACTCCTGGTGTTCGGCATCGGATCACGATATCTCTTCTGATGATGAAAGCGAAAAGAGTAATATCAGTATTAAGTAAGTTCTCAATTTCGTCAACACAACCTGGTAAAGTTACGTCCCTGACGAAAATTTGTCACTTATTATTTGCAGAAGTAATTGCCAATTGAGAAATACATTGCATAAAGCACGTACGCTTTGCGACAAGTGGCGATTTCAGAATATACCGGCCAACAGTACGGATCTTTTGGAATCTCCGGGAAATCACGGACGCCTCTCGAGATGGTTCAGCATTCGCAGAGGATCGACGCATCATTACGATGTAGATTCCCCGGATACGGTATCTTTAACCAGTCCTGTCAAAACGTCGCAAATGCCACAGCTTTGCGAAGTAAGTATTTCGTTTCTGCAATTTTTATTTCGATTAATCGCATCGTGTACTCGATTATCTTATTCGAGTTCTTATTTAATAATCGGATAATCGTTATATATTTTAGGTCGACGAAGAAAGTAGCGCGATGATACAATTCCAGTGTATGCAACAAAGAAGACAAGCTCCACCTACACTTCCGCCGCCACCTCCAAATTTGTCTCCTCAACAATTGAAACGTCGACATATTGTGGCCGCGATAGTACATTCCGAAAACAGTTATGTATCTACTTTGCAGAGATTAGTAAATGTACGTATATATTGAAAACAATCTCGTATCAAGCGTAAAGGAGGGAGCACACATTTTTCTCTCACATAGATTACTATTTTCATTTTAGGACTATAAGAAACCATTGGAAGAATCTTCGCCACCTATACTGAGTCAATCCAAGATAGCGACATTGTTTCATAGACTACCCGAAATTTTGCAATGTCATACATTATTTAGAATTGCTCTGGCGGAATGCGTACGATCCTGGGACAAGGATGAAAAATTGGGAGATGTATTCGTCGCGAGTTTCAGCAAAGCCATTGTTCTCGACATTTACAGCGGATTTATAAACAACTTTTCTGTGGCGATGGATTTAGCAAAACAAGAATCAAAGAGGAAGACCGCGCTCGCTGATTTTTTTAAGGTATCGCCTCGATTTACATATAAGTCTCTCAAATTTCAATTTTGCAATCGATATATATATATATATATATATATGCGCGCGCGTGTGTGTGTGTATGTATGTAAATATATTTCTTCCATCTTTGCAGGTGAAACAAATTAGTGCCCATGATAGATTATCTTTCTTTGGTTTAATGGTCAAGCCTGTACAAAGGTTCCCACAATTTATCTTATTTTTGCAAGTAAGTGTTTGTTAATTAGATGTGAAAAATGGCTTTCTCTTAGCATAGTCAAACTAACAGTCTTATGTTCTTATACTTAGGATTTATTAAAGCATACACCACAAGGACACCATGATAGAATGTCTCTGCAGTTGGCGTTAACGCAACTCGAAAGTTTGGCCGAAATGCTAAACGAGAGAAAACGAGAAGCGGAGCAATTCCAAGCGTTTAAAGAAATGTTGCGGCATGTTTCCGGAAAATTGTCGCATCGTCCGCTTTCGTCAACGTCACGCTATCTTATTAGAGAAGATAATGTCACGCAATTGGTAAGACTATGTCATCAAACACATGTGAACTCAAAACACAATATTATATGTCTGTATATATGTAGTAGCAACGAATGATATGCGAATAATAAATAAAACGTGCAATTTGTTTATTAGGAATTCAATCAAAACGGTATGATAACGAAATCTAAAAGAAGAAGGTTATTGCTACTAAATGATTTAGTAGTATGCGTTTCCGTCACTCCGAGATCGACGGAAGATTTTTCAGGAAACGAACGATTAACGCTAAAATGGACGTATCCAGTATCGGATATCGAAGTATGTAACTTTACACATATTGCAGTGATTACATATATTATGGTCTTGTTAAATATTCAAAATCAATTTATAACAAGTATAAAAATATTTCTCTTAAAGATATACAATATGCAAAATTAATAGTATTACTAATGATTTTATTTTAGATTCAAGATACTAGCACTTCTCCTACTTTAAGTCGATTACTCACCGCTGGTTTGAATAAAGGTGGTAGTTTAAAATCTGACAAAAGCGGTGGAGAATGTGGACAAGCAACCGATGCGGATAGTCTTTGTGTAGAAATGAACGATCTTATGCATGATTACGAAGTCATGTCTAGGATAAGTGATTTAGTGGTGCAATTGAAGGGTAGATACGAGGTAAAGACAAAATGATGAATTTGCTAGTATTTGTCTTTATATATTTGATTATGTTATGCACACATACATTTGTATATAAAACTAATTTGTAATAAAAACTCGATGATTATTGTTGATTTGTAAACTATTTGTAATTAATTAGAATCGTTTTCTTGTTTGAATTCACAGGGAATGACACTCCAGACTACTAAGCAAATTTTGCAATCGATACAAATGTCGATACAGCAGAAGGACGAGGACATGGTATGGGCCGATAGCTGTTGTCTCCAACTAGTCACAAAGCAAGGTCAAATGTACACATTTCAAACAGAAAATCCATTGGTGAAAAAGGATTGGATAACTGAACTTAGATTGGCGCAGTTAGCTTTGGATCCTAACAATTCTCCATCGTGGGAAGTACCTGAACAGGAGCAAAGACCGTCCACGAAAATGCCACTTTTCGTTAGTTCGCAAGCCGTATATCGCTCGCAACATCAGACTGAAGTAAGTTATTGCGAAAATGTCACATGTCTTTCTAATATAATAATATAATTTCTGTATGTTATGCGTATAAATTTTACGCGTATGTGTTATTATTATCAATTATGTTATACACACATAATATCGCAATGTTTTAATTGCAGGTACGTTGCGGTTGTTATTATTCCATTGAAAATTCACGTTCCACTAGACGACGCGGTAGAAGTCAAAATTATTTGTGGATATGTACAGGAGACGGCATATCCAGTCATGTAACAGTTTTTGGTCAATCGACAACAGCGTCGGCGACTTGTTTAAAACGTATAACTACTTTCGATTTGGTCGAAACTAGAGTGAACGCTATCGAGTTTGTAAAAGGGGTATCCAATGATTTTACCACGCTCGCCAGCGACCTCGTATGGATGGGCACGGATTCTCGGAAAATTATTATTTATGCCGCAACAGAACCCGAAAAGGAAGAAGAGATTGGTAATTATCCTGTCTCGGGACCTATAATTGAGATCAAGTATCATTGCGATAATGTTTTCGTAGCTTTAGGCACAGGTTTGTTACTTTTATTTAAACGACAAGCCGATGGTATCTGGGCCCTCAAAGATCCCTTTGTTATATCACTCGGTAACGATCCAGTCTCATGCCTAATGCCAATTAATACATCAGTTTATGCCGCCTGTGGCAAGAAGGTTTGGGTACTTAATGCCACTTCGGGAGATGTCACCAAGAGCTTTAGCGCACAACACGAACATGTTGGAAATGTGAGACTCATGGCCCATTCCGGGGTCGGTCTTTGGGTCGCTCTTAAAAATTCCAGTACAGTTTGTCTCTATCACACGGAAACGTTCAAACACTTGCAAGACATCAATATAGCGTCCAATGTGTTGAGAGTGACGAAAATGAATAATCCTCTAAATTCGTGCGATGGTACTCTCGCTGTCAATAGTCAAACTGCGGTTACGGTTACGGCGCTTTTAGCATGCAAAGGTCTCTTGTGGGTCGGCACTAATGTAGGTATTAGTTTAACTATTCCATTACCACGTTTAGAGGGAGTGCCAATTATCAGCGGACGCGTCAATATTTCGTATCATGCTCACTTTGGTCCGATTACATTTTTATTGGCGATACACAATACGAAAGGCGCAACGTATTCTACCGCGAAAAATGTTCGCATCAATGATGATGAAAGTGTACCATTAAGAACGAGAGATGCCGAACAGAAAGCGCGAGATAGAACGAGTTTAGATTCTGCGTGTAATAATATTGCGAAATTGAAACAACAGTTAACGGGAAGCCCGGTAATGCTGAGAAGAAAACGAAGCAAAGAATATGAATGTAGAGGCTCGAAAACACTTCCGAGGGGATTAGGAGCTGGTTGTGGATTTTTATCAAGCTCCATCTCCAGTTCGCAGAGTTCTGGTGAGAACTGTGACGTTTACGGACTTTATGGTGAATTAATGTACGTGAAAGATTATGAAAATGAAAACAATTCCGGTATAGACCCTATTTACGAAACATTGAGAAGAAGCGACCCAGAATTGGCAGCCATACCAAATAAAGTGAGTACTTTGGATCGCAGATTGAAAATGAAAATCACTAGGCCTAGATCATTGGATCTTTCCAACTGGTCGGTAGATTCTCATGCGAGCTCTCTGTACACATCTTCGGAAGAAAATTTATCTTTAAAAACTGGAAAATTATCACGTAATAGTAGTATAGCTAGTCGTAACGGTCCTTACGACCTCTCTCCAACTAACAATAGCGCAATACAATCCACATTGGAAACAACAACTGCGAATAATCTTAAGATGAATGGTAAGAAAAATGGTAAAACGATTCAACAAATTGAACAACCTAAAAGGACGGTGTTGACATTAATGGGTGGACGTGGTTATATCAATTGGAGGCAACTACATGCGCAATCCTATATTGACAAAAGTTCGAAATCGACCTACGCGTTCAAAGACCCCAACAGTAATGACGCACATATAGTGTTATGGGAGATGAAATTGTGATATTCGTACACTTTAGACTTATCGTTATACATCAATTATATATCACAGAAACGAAACTTTGACACTAATATCTATGTGCATTGTAATATCAGAAGATAGGATCAAAAGAACTTTAGATAAGATTATTGATTATTGTATTGTAAAGAAGTATCAGGCCCATGACATGATGAATTTCAATTAGAATGTTAGCAATCGAGTATCCGTACCTTCGACTATGTGTGACGATTTTTATAATGTACAAATTGTTATAGATTATCTTTTAAAACAACGAGAATCAAAAATGCTAGAAGAAAAAAGTATAATTTCAGTATTAGAATATTAAACATCTCTCATATACAGTGATCAGATTGTTTAATAACATTATTTAATTACACGTATTTTTTAAACAAACAACCTTTCTAGAAAAGGATGATTTTATTAAATACACAAATTAAAATATATATATATTTACGATAAAATTAGTAAACACCAAGTAGCGGATACTCTTGCTTATCAAAAATAAATGTTTCCATTGCATATGGATTATAGTTGTTAACATTTCGATACAATGTATCGTTTCTAGATATGAATCATTTGAAATTTATTGATGATATACCTTGCTCAGAGTATATCATCCTGAATCTCGTTAGTGTTTAACGAAACGTGTGATAAGTCGTAAAAATAGAAGAAAGCGCACAAAAATAGGATTACGCTTAAATATGAAACGTTTCATATTGTTATATTTGTCATGCGAATATTTGCTACAGAAATATTATGTCTATTATAGAGTGCGTATATTAAATCTCGATTAAAATTAAAATAAACGAGGGAAATTATCACTCGCACACGTGTAACTACTACTACTATGTATTGTGTTTTACTACATATTGTTATAAACTATTGCATTATATCATCGTCTATGTATATTGATTTCGGTGAAAATTGACCGACTGAAAATTTGGACATTATTTGTTTTTAAATATTTTTTTTGGTGATATACACTATTTGTTTTAAAATGTGTCCGCGCGCACGTGCATACGATAATCGTTTATTTTAAACATTTAAACGGTATTTTTTTCTCATATCGCTCTTAATCAAGATTTAATGCAATATTTCAATAATTATATTTACCATTTGAAATTATCAATACGATTATTACAATTGACACATCAAATTATTAATTATCAACATATTTTACAGTCATGTTATTTGATTTTGATAAATGTATTGACAAAAAGTTTCATAATGCGCGTTATGTAAAACATAATTTAACGCATTTATATTAACAAGTATTTCTGCTAGTAAATTATATATACCTTTTCACGTGACATTATCGCATTAATTTGTATTCCGCTAAAGAAATTGAGACATTTAATTACAATATGACCAGACTCGAACAGCTACTTAGAATCTCATTATTTACATGTTTTGAGCAAACAATCCATTATAATATTGAAATCACCAAATAGAAATCAACATTCTTTCATTTCACAATCTATCAATTTCAACAATTACTAAAATTAAAAAACGTGAGCGCTTCTAAAATTGCCAAATTATCATTTCCTTTATAATAAATATTCTGCAGAAATTACAATTATGAAAGTCAAAATGTTTATTAAAATTTGTCTATGAATTTCTTCAAAATGAATTATAAATTTTTCGATTTTTCAATAAATATAAGAACTTGTTTGTTAGAAATTTTTTGGACGTAATTAAATAAATAAATATATATCTGTTTATATATGATAAAACATTAATCACTACTGGCTCTGTTTTGCATTTGTTTATTCTTGTGATAATTATCGAAAAATTTATAGAGTTATTAAATAAAAAAAGGATCCATTTTTTTATAAAACGCCATCTCATTTTGATACGATTGAAGAAAAAGTGCCAGAAAGTCTATGTACATATGTTTCGCAAAATAATAATACCTAGTATATGAAATCGTTGAATAAAGATTTATATTTTGTACACTAGTTCTGTTGGAATACGCATGATCTAATTTTGTATTTATGCCCCCAGTACGTGCGTTAGTGGTATAATGAAACTTTACTATGTATTTATATTATTTGTAGTAACTGACGTTGTGTCATTGCGTTATAAATAGAAAATCTTGTTACTTTGCTATTCTTCGCGAAAAGAAAGCAGCGAAATAATATACTTTTTGTTCATTGTAACTTTATATGGCTACATTAAAACTCTAGTTCAAGTAAACAAGAATATCGCTCTTTATCTATCCAACAGACAAAGACATATACACAAAATACATATATATTTATATACAAATGGTATTGATCATGCAAATGGTTATTAAAAAAAAAAATTCGGATAATGTGCAAAAGGTGGATTCTAGTGGAATGCAATCAGGCGATATAATATTGGTATAAAATGCAACCGAATATATTGTAATCTCTAATATTATTTGTACAATTTTTTTTTTTAATATAATGCGTATAATCAACTGTCCTTTAATACTTCCTTCAAAATAGATCCCGTATTTCTAGCCGGAATAAAGTCTGGAAATGTTGGAAGAGCCACGTTAGACAATAATAATGTAGATTGTGCCGATGATGGAGGCCGTTGTTTGTTATATTCTGACCGCGACGAAGACTGCAATTAAAACGCATAATGAGAATAATGTTTTCAAATGAAGACAATCTCGCGTCACAATAAATTGCTGTTACTCACTGAATTCATGATCGGCAAAAGTGGTAGCTGAGGCTTCGGTTTAGATTCACTTTCTAAAAATCTCACAAAAGCTGTTGATAAAGATGCTCCCTGATACTGCAAAATATGCAAAATATCGTGATGTAATCGCAATTATCTAAATCGTCCAATCACGAATGCAAAACTTTTAATGTTTTGAGGTTGATTAATTAATATTAATAAATTAATCTGTATACCTTTGAAGGCACATTGCCACTTTCGTGAGAGCGTAAGAGCCGACCGCTCTGCGCATTTCCATTGTTCAAACCAGTTTTATCTTTTTCCGAGTCGGTGAAATTCAAAACATTAGCAAAGACCCTGAGTATCGCAGACTTGTCCGATGTAGCCGAGGATAAATAACCCAAAAGAAGATTTTTAATAAGAATTCTGAAAAAGATATACGAGAGAGTAAAAATATTGTTATTCATTTATTTAGAAAAAAAATTATATTTACTCACTTGTCGATTTTCTCCTCATCATGCTCCATTGCCTCTTTTACTCTTTGTTCGGCAAAATTTAGCGATGTCGTCAATCGCGTAACTAGAAATGAATATAGAGTATATATTTTTGATATTAATACACATTTTTTTATCTTTATTTGAACGCTTTTTAAATGACAATATAAATTGAAATCCAAAAGAAAAATGAAAAAAGTAAGAATTTTTATAGAAGTTAAATCTATTTGCATATATATGTAGAATTTTTTCATCTTTTTCATCTTTATATAGAGTGCAATTAATATTCAAATATATGTATATATGTGTTTATGTACGATGCTTATTCGAAATATTATTTATGCAAAATTTATATGATTTCTATGTACACCATGCGCGATCCATCGTTGATGAATTGGTAGTTTGAAAAGAAACGAGCGTAAGTATAACACAAGTACTGGTTGCCTCGACATCACACCAGTACCTGATGCAATACTCTCGCCTGCATCTTAATTGCTCATGCTGCATTCTTCGTTTATCATGCTGTTCTACGAAACTAAAATCGCACGCATGCCACTAGAATTAAAGAAGCCTTTTAGTAATGATTTGTACTCCAATTATGTAGCAGAGTACATTCAAACTTCAACAAAATATTTTCAAGACCATACGCACACATACACACACACAATTTTTATATATTATTTTATATATAGCCACTCTCTTTCTTTCCATATGTATACATATATAAAAAATCTCATACAGATATATCGTCTATAAAAACATACTTATACAAGACTACATGTCACATGCTATAAATTGAACTATCATAGCTGAAAAAAATGACCGACTATTCTGATACATGTAAAAATAATTTTTGACTGATCGAAAAAAATTTATAATTTTGACGAATCGTGGTAACGAGTGGGAAACCCCACGAGGTAATATGAGCTTTTTGTATTTACACGCTCACAGTTACCGCATGAGATTACCCACGTCATCGCTACCAAGTTAGGACTACTATACACATTCGTTATTTTATTTATATTTAATATATACGCTCTAATATATATTCTAATGTATTAAAATATTTCATTTATATCTCAATTTGTCTATTGTTAATTCTTCTATTTCCAGTCTCAGTTATCATTTAGAAAAACTTTGAATTTTTTTGTTGAGAAAACACCAGTTAGATGCAAAGGAATTAGAAATAAAAGCAATGGCAATTATTTTGGAGACAATGTAATCCTTAGTAATTAGCAAATAATTACAATCATTTTGTGCAATACTGGTGTATCGATTTAATATTTAAGTATGTATCATTGTATACAGCTAGTTATGAGAGCAAGAGTTAGCTTTACATCACTGTTATCTCTCGTGCGTACATTCCAATATATATATATATCATATACATATATATATATATATATATATATATATATATATAGTGTTAAAGTTATATTATTGCGAAGACGTTACATGATCTCATCAATCTCGAGGATTTCAATCAATCAAAAAGATAACACCTACTACATGTGCAAGCTAAATAATTCGCTAATACGGTATATATCTATAAATATAATCATTCGCACACAATTAGATATTGATAATTAGTCGCGTAATAATAATAAGATATAATGAAATGATGACCGATACAAATAAGAAAACAGGCGATAAAGATAATTCTCTCGATCATTCTTATATAGAAAGGAAAGTGCAGCGTTAATGATTGAATTTTCAAATTCCTGAATGTGTTTTTCAAGTTAGAATCACCAAAGGGAAGAGAAACAAAAACTCGCAGAATATAGTAAAGTGCAGAAACCAGCACCAGTGGCAATTGCATGAATAAATCAATACGTGATTTGTGAGTATGCAAAGGCGATGATCCAGTTCGTAGCCAGATACCAGCAAGAATCCTGGGTTACTGTCACAATCCCAGAATTACCAGCTGATATTTGACTACATCACCGGATTATATATGCGTTCGCAGAGATTAGTCACAGAACGCGCACACATTGATAATTTTGCACTAGAATTTGTATTTCGACAATGCACGTATATAGTGTATTTTTAATATCACATGTATGTGTCCACACAGTGTTATATAATAATATCATTTAATAGTCAATTTTTTACACATTCTTATATATGTTGTGTATATGCATATTATTTATGTTATTTGCAAAAAGAAGCCATAAAATATACTATATGGTTGATATGGTTGATATATTTGATTCAGAAATCTGCAGAGTAACAATTTATGGATTATTGGACAGTGCGCATGTTTGAATATTATATCGAATTATTGTGGCAACAATAACTCGGCTAAAATTTTGCTAAAATTTTATTATTACTGTTATTATTATTATTATTATTATTATTATTAGACAATACGAAATATAAAATTTTTCTTTGCGTGTACATTTTGATGAAAAAAATTTCTAATTATAGTTGAAAGAGATAGTTGTACATACTCTATAAACTTTATACGTTTATATAATTAATTTTTCATCAAGATAATATTGATAATCAGATTAATTTTTATCGACGATTTTATATTCTGATGTGCTTTTCATTTCTCGCGTTTTATCAACCAACCGTAATGGATTATAATAAAAATACAAATATGTAAATAAAATTAAAATATGATCGGCTTTTTTTATATCACAGTAAAAGGATGCGATTTAATTTAAAAACATTAATCATGCCATAAACCAGAAACAAGATGCAGGCAATACAATATATAATTTTTTGAAATGGTTACCTTCTTCATCGAGACGCTCGATTTGTTCATCCTTCTTCTCAAGCTGCTCGCTTAATCTTGAGGCAGCCTGCAAGCATTCTTTAGCCTCAAATAATTGTTGCTGTAAACACACATAATACACACGTGCAACAATTTTATAAGAAGAGAGAAATTTAGAAAGACCATTGTATAAATACACGAAAGATATAAGAACAAACCTTAAGAATCAAAATTTCGTTTAATAATTCATCTTGTTTCTTATATGCTTCATTGAGCTGACATCGAATTTTTTCTGTAGCTGACTCAATATCGCGTTCTTTATCTGAAACGTCATAAATATCATATAATAGACATATATAAATTTATATCTAAATATAATTATTATGGTGAATATTTTTGTAGAGGCATCTTTTACAGAAAATATGCAGTTTTTTTTTACAAGTTTACAAGTTTATCAGTTTTATATATACAATAGTATTGTAATAGCGAAACATAAAACTGACATGCATTAAAAAGCTTATGCTCACCTCGTTGAAACTGTTCCAAAACTATTTGCAGATTAGTCAAAGAGGCAGATTGCAATTGAATATTGTCTTCTGCGGCAGATAATTTTGTCTGTATATGATCTCTTTGTTGAGTAATCAGAGCTATCTGTTGCTGCAACGTTTCTATCTGCTGATTTGCCCGAATATTTGCCGATGTAAAAGCAGTTGAACTATTCTTCACTTTCTCTTCAGCTTGCAATAATCTCGTCTCCAATTCTTGACGATTCTTTTCAGCGATTAGAGCTTCTTCCGTATAGCTCGATTCTATTTCGACTAAATGCGTTCTCAGTCTTTCTAATTCTTTAACAGAACTAGCTTCCCTGTTTCGGCTTTCGGTAAGCTGATTTTGCAGTATTCTATTGTTGGACTGTTCTTGCATCAAAGCAATTTCTAATGCGTCACATTTTTTATTCAGAGCCACAATTTCGACATTTTGCCCATTTTGTTGATCAACAATTTGATGAGTATAGTCCTTTTGCCGTTCCTTCAGATTTACGTTCTCATCTCGTATTTCATTCGCTGTTTTCTCGGAAATTAATCTTTGGATTTGAGCCGTTTGTTCGTTCACGCGTTGAACCAACTTTTCAATTTCATTCTGATATTGTAAACTTTCGTTATGTTTCGCAGAAACAATTCGTTCCAATTCATCCTTTTGATTTCTGATTAGGATGAGTTCATTGGAAGCTTGTGCGATAACAGTCTTCGCACGATCTACTTCAGTTCGTAGAATGCTCATTTCTTGATCTTTTTCTCGAATAAGATGTGAGAGACCTTCGATAGTCTGCTTAGCCATTTCTGCCGATTCTTTACTATTTTCAATAGCAGATTGTAATTTGCTACGCAATTCAGTAATTTCACTCATCATTTGTTCGTTGTGTATTTGTAAGACATTCTTTTCTCGCTTTTCTTCATCGATAATCAATGTATCTTTCGGCATTAAATCTCGCATTTCCGCTTTCACATGTATAATGTTTTCTTTTCCGATTAAATTATCTTCAACGGTTGAAGGTTCTTCCTGCAATCTATTATTGGCTCTATCTATGTTTGGCGAAGATATCTCTGAGATGTCTTCTCGAGATTTCAACAACTGCGTTTCTTTAGTACGAACATCTTTTATTTCTTGTTCTAAAAGTTCATATCTATTTCGTAGAAAATTCAACTTCTCTATAAATGACTCTTTTAGACTTAATTCATGTTCAAGTTCTTGCATTCTTATCGCTTGTGTATGAATATTTTTCTTTTCTAATTCAATTTGTTCATACCGTACTTTTAAGGCATAATGTTCGTTTTCCAGTTTTGCATAATGTTCTTGCGACTCGTGCAATTTATCCTTTGTACGAGTCAATTCTTCCTTGTAAATCGATACCTCCTGTGTCAAATCTTTATGTTCTTGTTGAAGCAACGACATCTCTGTGTTTAACAATTCTATCTTGTCCAATGATTCATCGTGCGTAGCAGTTAATTGCTCTGACAGAGATATATTTTCTTTAATTAATCTATCATTATCCTGATTTAATTTTGTTATTTGAGATTGTTTTATGTCCATTTGAAACTGCATCTCATCCAATTCTTTTTCCATGCGTAAAATATCATTCTCCAAATCAAATTTCTCGCGAATAGCTATGTCAAGCCGTTCCTGCAAATCGTGCAATTGATAATCATTTTCTTCTCGCAAAGTTGTGTCATATAATTGCGTATTCTTTTGAAGCAAATCTTCTTTATTCTCATTTGCCAATTTATCGACGATATCCTGATCTTGTAACGATACAAGATCATTATTTTCCAACAATTTCGTCTTGGATATCTTGGGCAACTTTATTTCTTGCGTTTTATTTTCACGATTAAGTTTTATTTGCTCGACAGATACCGCGTTTTCATTTGAACTATTATTCTTTACTAAGCATATTGGACATTTTACATTTTCTCTTACAGATGAGTCACTTGATTTGCGATTTACATTTATTTGCAAATGGTCATGACTTGTCGAAAACATTCCTTTATCTTGTACCGCGAGCGTTAAAGTTGTATTTAATTCTTGTATCTTTTCGTTTTCAATCGAGAGTCGTTTCACTTCTTCCCGTAAAGATTCAACTTCCATTTCTAAGGAGACTACTCGTTCTTCGCTTGCTTCAGGAATAGACGGTAAACTCGATTTTAAAACTTGATTTTCCAACAATAACGAATCGATATGAGACTGCAATTCTTCGCATTCTATTTGTAAAACATCTTTCGTTTCTTTAGTTTCGTTTAAATCTCTGGTAATTTCAGTTATTTTCCTCTCCAAAACGTCTAATTTCCATTTAGTGTCAACATATTGTTTCGCGATCGCTTCAAAGATCGTTTCATCCGGTTCAATAGTACTTATGGTATAGCTTTTTAAAATCATCTTAATTTTCTGAGTAATATCATCGAGAATACTTGTTTCTGACACCATATCATCCCTTTGAAGAGGAACCGTTATTTGAGTGTGTTTGTCTAAATTATATAAATTGTCCGTCTGGACAGATCGATGACTCGTTTTGGTATAAGCATTTTCATCGACTTTCAAATCATTATTACGAAACTCGATTATTTTTTTCTGGGACTTGTTATAATCTATGGAAAGCTGCTCGTATGCATTTTGTAGAGAACGATGTTTTTTATTAGTTTCTTCTCTGAGCGACAATAGTTTCTCTGTGCAAATCAGAATTTGTGTTTTTAGAATTGTAGCAAAATTGGCAGCGACAAGATTAATCGATCAAAACTAAAAAGGTTGAGGATAGCATGTAGGACTACTACTATTACTTACCAATCGATTGCGTATGTTCTTCATCCAATTTCTCCATAGCGTCCAAAAGATCTTTATTTTCATTTTGAAGTTCCTCTATTCTTTGCTGTAAGATTATCTCCCGCTTGTTGACCAAAGGTTCTTGAATCGAATCACTCGGCTTATTTTGTTGCAAGCTTATATTATCCAAATGATGTTTCAAAGTTAAAGTATTATATTCGATATCATCAGCTTTCTCGAGTTGCTCGTTGGATTTTTCATGATCCTTCACCTTCTCGTGCGTTTCGTTTTCGATCTGTAAAGCTTTCAGCGCTCCACTGACTAAATCAAACTTTTCACGCGAGTTTAATTTCGATATAACTGAACGAAAATCATTGATAAGACTGGCCTCGTCCAATTGAATATGTTTAGCATTTCGTTCTGCTTCTCGAGTCTAAAAAGACATAAAATAAATAATATTATATGTACTTAAAAAAAATGAGCTGGTTTCTCTTAAAGGGAAGGAGTTTATAGTTGCTCTCGCGCATGTTTTCATCTAAAATTTCCATAAATTAAAAACATAATATAACATTATTCAAAATAATCGTTAAACGTCAAATATCACGACGTTTAATAAGAAATTAATCTTTAGTAAGAAAAAGTTGAAGCAAACAACTTTTTTTTTTTTATTCGTAACAAAAATAGTAACAAAATAATTTAACCAATACATATATATATATATATATATACATTAATTTCTGAGAAATTTGTGTCATCGAATTAAAATACCCGTAAATAATTTTTTTCTTTGTCCTCCCAAACATGTTTGAAACATTTAACTCTTGAGAAGAATACCTTTTTATCCTTAATGATGTAACTTTACGTTTTATCAATGGCTCGTTCTTACACAAGAATCAATTTCTTTCCATCACAACTTTGAGCTCTTTTTTTTTATTCACAATCGATGTATAACTAAAAGATAACGTTTCAAATACATTGTGTTCTTTGTACCTTTTCTTCCATTTGTATTATACGATTCATCATATCTTGTTTCGCTCTTACGACTTCAGCCTTTTGATGTCCATCGGAAAAATCATCTCTCAAGGACGTGTTGGCTACCTGTATTATAATTGTTTAGAATTGCAAACTTGAATTTTCCTCAAATGATTGTATTATTAATAATTATTTCCTTTTGGACATGTTTTAGTTCGTATTCTAATTCGCGTACTTTCACGGTGGCTTGAGCCAATTGTTCCTGTAGCTGATGTACATTTTGATTCTTTGCGTTTCGATTGTCGACGCACGACGGATCGCAAAAGAGGCCTTCAGTTTCATCGAGGTGATGTGCATCCTTCTATAACAAAAGGGAGATATGTTTACATCCCTCGAGTTTTAATGATTTAAAATTTGAACAAAAAATGCTTTTCCAAAAAAAGCATTCTGTCTCTTTTTTGATTCCGATAAATTTTAAAAGTTTATTCATAGCTAATTTGTCTTGTCACGCTCAACAGTGGATCTATCATTGAGAGATCTACATATATAATATAGCCAAATAAATTCAATAATGGAAGGAATTTGAGAAAATTGTATTCCTATCTCGACAAAAGTTTCTCGTTTTCTTTAAAATGGGATCTTATAGGGAAAACACGTTTGCATTCCGTCATTTTTCATTCCGCCGCGGATGCTTACGGAAATCTTTCCTCGGTAGGTGAACGTTACACGTCAAAATGCTAATGAATACATAGGTGTTATATATATACGGCCCTGCGACTCGGGAATAGCATTGTACTCGATCTTGCGTGATAAAATCGAGATTCTAATCGGGCATATTTTATACAATGGAAATACTAACCAGGATAAAATGTATATATAAAGAAGACGATTAACAAGAAAGCTTCCTTTTCCCCTTTTTTATTAAAATGAGAAAAGATCTAGAAAGATTTTCGAGACGGTGACTAAAAAAAAAAAAATAAAAAAATAAAAAATCTATTAATATTTTCGTCCTTTTACTGATCTTATTAGATTAAATCATATTAGATTAATAACATATGTGATAAAAATAAAACAATACATGTATTATATAAATTTCTTTAACAAACAATATAAAATGTGTTTGTGAAAAAACTAACATTGCAACAACTCTTCGACATATTCTGGTAATATTATATCGAAAATATATTTAATATTTCGGTTATGTGTGTGTGTATGTGTATATATATATATATATATATATATATATATATATATATATAAACTCTATTCTCTTCGATATTTTTCATACAAATCGATTTGTGCGATGCATCGGAGACACATTGTTGCGTTCCGTGGTCCAAAGCGACAGACTGAAGTGGGACGATCCTAATGAATATGAAAGGAGGTTTCGTTGGGTCAGGTCAAGGAATAATGCGTCGTTTGACTTGCATACAGTCTTACGACAAGAGTCTCCATCTTTTCTTCGTAACGGCCTTTTCTTTTTGTTCGTTTTACACACGTTTCGGTATGTCGAGAGCGACGAGAGCGAGATGTGTAAGTCCAATGATATAATGCCTCCGATAATGCTTACAAGTCCTCAATTTTATAAAACAGAATATATCGCGTTAGTTTTCGGCGTCAGCGACTTACACTTACGCGACAAACATTGTGAAAACAAATCTCTCAAATCTAATAAGTAATTAAAACACTCGACACGTTATATGAAACTGACGTAAAAATGCCTACATGTTTGTAAAATTGAATAATATACATGTGCAGTATGTATGTGTGGCTAGATATATTGTTACAATATTTAAAATAGATGCAGCACAATAGTGATCCGGTGAAACAAAAAAGGAAACTTGGTCAAAATGATGATTTTTTGTCACTTGAACAGTTCTCTTTCAAAATGTTGAAATAGTTTTTTTTTTTCCTTTAATCCAATAGGTCGACAGATAAAAAGCAAAAATTTCAACGCATCACCTTTATAACAAACATATCTTATTTTCGAGTTTTCAAATTCTTCTTTTAACATTACGTGCACTCAATATTTGTACGGTAAATATTGTGCAGCTCGCTACGTGTGGTTGATGCGTCGTGCGCAGATAACGCAATCCTGATATTAAGCGTGAGAAAGGATGTTACTATCAATCGCAAACGCGCGAGTTATCGTAATCCTTGATGATGAAAAATCAACCGACGAGACTCGGGACTCGACTGACCGTGGCTATACACGTGCATATATATTTGAGAGTTACGTAGTCGATTATTGTGATAGATTTTGAAGATATAGAAAATGGCAGTAGTAAAAAAAGGAAAATACGCAAAAATATAAAAGTAAAATAATTAATTTACAGGAGAAGAAAGAAATGTTTAATAGCTCTCGTGTCGTGTGACTCGAGGCGCAGATGTTGCTCTATATACGATGATGTGTCATAAAATCACTATTACATGAAGCGCGGACACATGCTTTCTTCCAACCGATGCATCTGCATTTGCTCCGTTATCCTTTTTGCATCGCGTTGGAAGAAAGACGTGTATTTTTCGAAGGGAATGAGAGAAATATTTGGCGAATTATATAATTTATCACTCGATTCAATCAACTGCAGAGAGAGAGAGAGAGAGAGAAGCAGTCATTTTTCTACAAAAGTAATACAAATAATAATAAATATCCCGTTATGAAAAAGAATTTGGAAGCTAATTATTTGTCAGATCGCGCCGGCGACAATGTACCACCTCGCTACTCGTGCACACATTTTTGTCGATATTAAAGAAATATCTCTTATAATATTTCAGTGTCTCTCGCGACGCGACGCGACGCGACGTTACGAAACACACTCCGCTTACGCGGAGTTTCAGGTTAACACAGGCTGCTCTAATAGCGTGGCAGGCATATTGTACCTGCGTCAGTAGGAACATAATAATGTCCACGATGCCAGTGACGTAACCAAGTGGCCGCGAGCCGCGAGACGTACAAATACAAGAGCAATCGAGAGTGTACTCACGCGTGCAAGCACGCGATGTCCGTGGGGTTCAGGGTTCGATAAATAATCTGGATAAATGACAGCAAGTGTGTATCGCCAAGTCAGGTTTTTTCAAGTTCGACCACTTTTATTATTTTTATTCGCCGCGACTCCGCTCCATTGCGCGCCGAGGGAAAAAGCCGAGAGAAACGGAAAATTTCTAAAATATATATAAAAATTCATTTGGCAGGAGAAAGCAGTTTTATTGGGCGAATGAGAACCACAGCTTACTATTTCCGGCTTTGACTCGCATGACCCTTGCATTGTCGAATATCCTGTATGTCGAGTAACGCTCTCGCGCAATATCATGGATATCTCATCCATTTATTTGTCGCTCATCGCGCGACAAATACTTATATCGGACAATTTAATTCGCCCAAGAAACATCGATGTCGATCGATGCGATTTTCTTTCGAAGCGATAACAGTCTTCCTCGGATAATAAATATTATCGAGCCTCGAAATCTATAACGATTATTTGTGATCAATGTCGATTAATTGGCGGAACAAAAATTGTGGATAATGAAAGCCATGCGCATCCGCCAGAGAGAAACTCGACGGAAACATTATCGATAAACGTCGCGAATAACACACCGTCTTTGGTGTTGGATACTGAGAAGTTGGCGCTCAGCGAGTTCTTCGAGCTAAGGAGTAAGAAGTAAGAAGTCGTCATCGGAGACGAGATGTAGTGTCAGCTCATCACCATACAACGGATACAACAAAAATACACGCGATAGCTATGACTTCTCGCGATGACATCTCCGTCATTTATATTACGCCTTCTTGATCTTTGGTCAACGTAACGTACGCAAGAACAAAATTCTCTTCCCTTCAATGTCGATTACAATAGACGGCATGTAATAACATCCCGTCACAGCTGTTGATTTGCAAATATTAAATCGCATATTATAACTCGGAGATGTATGTGAGAGCGATAATGAATTAAACTCTTTCAAATCTTGAAAAAAGCTAAAATTTTTCTAATATTACGAAATCGTCAATATATATATATATATGTGTGGGTGTGTGTGTTTAGTTATGTAAACGATATTATCCGATTAGTTATTAATTTTCGAAACGAAAAAAAAGCATGTTTTTTTACATCGCCATTGTAACAAAGACAAAAATGATTCATCTTTTATCATGTTGGTAAAATGTCAATCTTTATATCGTACGCATTTCATTGAAAAATTTATCTCATTTAAATTAGTAAATCTAATTTTTTTCTTTAATGCCAAGTTCGAAATTTATCTACGTGTCAAACATTTATATTTTACGCTAAACGTACTGTATCTGCAACTCAAATAAAATTTATTATATATCTCTTCTCGTATCCACCAAATGTATTTGAATCATCAAGTCAGACTACTCGACTTATCTTGACAAATTACACAAAAATCGATTACTTCGACCACATATATATGTGTGAGGAAAAGAATTAGAATATTAGAATTAGAATTTTTTCCTTTATACGAATAAGATCTTGCCAATTAAAAATGAAAAATCAAACAAGTGGACAAGTAGCTATAAAAAACACATGTTTCGTACCTTTTTGACTCATTATTTTCAAAGATTTGACATATATACGCGCACACGTCACCATGAAATCGAACGTTTTGAACTCATTGTCAGATACTCGCGCTACATATATATGACACACACGTTGAGACATATACGATAAGTATGCGCTTCAACTTTTATCGTTTACAAGTAACATTCTATTTTTGCACCTAATACTGTCCAATGTCGTACGAGTGTAACAGGTAATCGCGCGTCGCGTTGGTTAAGTAATCATAGGTAAGCCTGTCCTTCGTGCATTATCTACCGATAACTCTGCCGGGAACGTAGCTTAACGCGAAATAGGCGCAAATTCGACTTACGTACTTTTATACTGTGCGGCCAAATGGAGATAAATAAATTTGCCTTGAAAATTCTAACGCTAATTTCGACTCATTTTATATTTTATAAACGTCTATCGTAAACGTTTGCTATTAAAATTTCTTCAAGAAATTTCCATGTTTTTTGCACTTATTCTTTAAATGTGTATAGTATAAAAAAAAAGTATTAAAATTTTACACCTTAAATTTCCAAGAAAATTGAAAGTCTTATATATAAATTAAAAACTTAATGAATCTTAAATTCCCAAATTTTTGTATGTTCCTCTTTTAAACATTTCTATTGCAATCATAAAACATGTAGCACGAGGAAAACAAATTATACTAAACATATTATGGCGAGCAAACATTTTTTTGTAATCTTAAAGATATTAAAATATTATTCGCAAAATTATCTATAATGATCGATATAAATTAATTGCATTTAAATTTCATTTAACAAAAGGAATCAAATATATATATATAATTTAGCAAGGACTACGTTTTTGAAATTGGATGCGAAACTTACGAAATATCCATAGAAATGTACGCGTGCGCGCGATAAATTGCCTGGTCATCACTTGGCACGCGAAAAAATGGCGCGATAGAAGAGTCGTGCTCTGCTATTTTTTTATATTGCAACTTAAAATATATCCCGAGATACACACATACACATACACAAATACATACAAATTTGCTATTTAACATTATTTTCATAATTATTCTTTTTTTCACGATAAAATAGAATGCTTCATCGATTTCTCGTATTTTTTAAGAAGATGGAACGAAAAAGTAAGACGAATGAAAAAAAAATCCTTTCAGCATTCTTTCGGAAATATTAAAAGTATTTTTTAAATTGTTGTATTAAAACTAGTATAACGAGATAAACTTATCTTATCGTATTTCAGTGACAGATATTACAAATCAAGTAAAATGATTATTTCGATAAAACATCGAATAAAAAATAACATGTTCTCTACATAACAGAAACGATTCTGAAAACTTACCTGGAAATTGAAAATTGTTGTCGCATATAGCTTCTCGATCCGCTTCTACGCTTCAAGAAAAAAAAAAAAATAAACAACTCGCGAAATATCGACGTACGACGTATTTTTCAATTGATGGAGAGCAGCTTTCCTATCTAGATCTCATTTTTTTCGGAAAAGAAAAAAAACGGTCGTGTGTCCCCATGTGTGGGCACGTTGCGAGATGCGTGACGCGACGAATGAACGCGCTGGCCGACGAATGACTGTGTATGTTTCGACTCTTCCACCTTCCACCTTCCACTCCACCAGAGCTAGCAGTAGTGACCCTACACAGCAGCTGGCGGAGGAGGAAGAGAAGAAGGAGAAGAAGGAGAAGGAGGAGGAGAGGAGGTTACGCGTGGAGGTTACGCGGAGCGGTGCAAATGTAAGAAAATTATACGAGGATGCACGATCATAGCATATTATATATATATGTATATATTATGTATATATATATATATATATATGTGTGTGTGTGTGTGTGTGTGTGTGTGTGTGTGTGTGTGCGATTTCATGTCGAAACACTTTGCGAAAACGTTTTCGATTCGATATTTCGTTTTTGCAAATACACGCGAGCTGCCTTTCCGCTATCGCGAAAACTATTTCATATCCCGAGTTTTAATAGTCACGTAACAGCGAGACGATAAATTATATTTCTCGGATACGTATACGCTCTTTCACGTATATCAAGTGTATAATCTTATTTTTTTTTTGTTCTTTTTTGTTCTTTTGTACGTATAAAACGCATTATTTAAATATAAAAGTGCGGAGAAGCAGTCGTGTAATGTAATTGGACTATTTTGCTATCTTTTTCCGTTTTTAATGCGACCGTGTATGTATGAATGTACGTGCTATATTAACGCAGACATCGACAGGACATTTTTATCGGCCCGTATGGTAGGTAGGCTTGCTGCGGGCACAGCTGAAGGAAATGGGAAAATATTATAAAAAAGAACACCATAGTAATCGCTTTAGTAAAATCGGCCGAGAAATTTTCGAGACTCTGGTTCTTTCGACTGTATACTTGGAGCAAATATGCAAATAGAGAGAAATAATAAAAAATTTGAAAAGAAGGGCTAGAGCTGTCGTCAATGAGACACGAATGATAGATCGCGCAATCATTTAAAAACCGTAAATACGAATTACGTAAATTACGAATACTTCCTGAATTTTAATGACTGTCTAATTTTTCACTCCTAGTATCACCGTTAATAATTCGTTTCTCGATGTAGAATTTACAATACACCGTTTTTGATGAAAAAAAAAGAAAACAAAGAAGACACCGACCGGAAAGAATCCAAGTATACAATCGAAAAAACTGTTACTATAATTGTAATATCTAACTGTATCTTCGTAGACAATGTTACATATATCAATGACGTTTAAACAATATTATTCTTCCGTTTCTTTCTCCATACGATTATGTCGACGTAATATTTAAAAAAATATACAATGAAACAATAAAGTGCGTAAGCACTTAGTTATTAGAAAATAAATGTGAATCAATTGTCAATGTTAAAAATAAGCGGTCAACGTTACATGTCAAATGGCAAATATTAGATAATCATCAACAGATAGTGGTAAGAGAGAGAAAGAGAAAAAAATATATATATATATATATATATATATCACTAACCTTTTAACAATTTTTTCAGCAACGAAAATTACTATCTACCAAACTTTATCGCATAAACAGCACTCGGTTAACTTTTGTACAAACTCGTTCAACCAGTATTTATAGCCACTCGATTGAGACAGTAGTCATAGTCACTATCGTGCTGAAAACTGAGCAACCCCAACTCGCGTCACTCTTATCATACTTTAGAGTGTTATCGGCAACAGAGTGAAACTGTGGGGTAGCACGAGACTCCTAACCGAGATCGATAGATTGAACCAATTTACGGACCGTTATCGTATCATAGGATTCACATACGTGATAGGCTAAAATCTTTCCAACCGATTACAATGCGTATCTACGAAAAGTTTAGAGGAAAATTTTTTCTTCAACAATGTATCCTGCAATATTCAAGTTTCGCGCAAGCCCGTTGAATCTATATTTGTAGCAACGCGATTGAGAAGCGATGAGAGCGCATTTTATTTTAATAGTATATAATTTTTGGAGAGTATCTCACGCGCAATATTTCATTTTGTAATTTATCATATAATAATATCTATGTCGAGAATATATTTTATATTATCAAGAAAGAAAAGACAAAACGTGAAATTTCTATCCTTTAAACTTTAAACGTATATTAGATAACTTTCGATGCGTTAGTTACGATAGATTTCAAGGACTATAAAATCGCTGCACTTGCGTATACATAACAACGCACGAACGATGAATCATCATTGTGTCCTTTTGCATCGTGTCAGCCTTACATTTTTTGCCTTTACGATTCGAAGGAATTAGAAAATTGGCACACATTTTTGTCGTGTTATCAATTGCAAAATACATACAGGAGAGTCTTATTAATTTTGGCTCCGTTAATTATGATATTTTTTCGCGCATACATACTTTCACACGTACACTAATAATATTGCGTCTTCTCTATGTCACAATAGAAAGATCACATGATCGGCACGCGCAAACGTCAACTACGCTCGCGTAAGCGCGCGATGTATTTTGCACTCTCTGTATAAGATTGTATACATGAATGTATAATAAATACAATAAATATAATCTAGTCATTTGTGACGAAAAATATAAATATTTGAAAAAAAAAAAGATTGCTAATTTATCTGAAAGAAAAAGTCGTATGAGATATTCTTTCCTCGAAGAAATTTCTGACACATTCCACGACAAGTGAGACCGATCCTTTGTTGATCCAAGATATATAATAAAGTGTAAGAACACAGTGCGTTGCCTTATCTTTCGTTCTAGACTAACGCAGTATACACATTCTACACAATGAGAGCTTGAGACATAAAACATAAAATTTCAAACAATGTGTTCAGGTCAATGAAAAACAGTACATGTTCTGAATATAATACCTTTTTCATAAATATTTTTAATCATATAAATTATTACGTATACTCTCATGTATAATATATTAATATATGTGTGTGTGTATCTTTTTCCGTCGAGCTCAAAGTCCTTCTTTCTCTCTTTTAATTTCTATCGAAATATTACGTTCGATTGTCACAAATAGATATTAAGCCAGTTGTATGTGTGAGATATAATAAAAAATATAAAACTACTGCTAATAAAACTACTATATAAAACTAGTACACGAAACAAAAGTCCCTTATCTAAACGCTGATAAAAAAATAACTTTTTTGCTACTATTATCGGTATCTGCTAGCCTAGCTAATGCCAAACGACAAGTTTTTGTTATCACAAGTGCGTTTTCGCGCGCGCGCGCACGCACCACGCACGCACGCATACACACATATTTGGATTATCGTAGCGAGTTAATGATAGACAACTTAAAGACAATGGCTCATTCTCGTTATTAATATAATGTGATGATATAATAATAAATTATCGTGGTGATATGAAACTTGGGAGTTTCGATTATTAACAAGGCAAGAGAACCCAAGAGGAGAGGTAAGCGTATGACGACGCTAAGCGGTTTATAGGTCATGTAATCGCGAGCAATTCTTACATTTAAAAAGGTGATAACCAATGCGTCGAACGTTCGCGAATAGCTAGAGTTAAAATAGTTACATTTGCTTAAAAAAAGGGACAAAACATGCGCTGTTTATTGATTATTCTCAATTTTGTAACTCTCGAATAATTGTTTAACTGACAATTAGAAATAAATAACATATGTGATTTCAACTAGAAATATTTTCATCTTTCTCGCAAAAAATTATATCCCGCGCAAATAATGAGTATTCTTTTTTTTTACAGTAATGGTAATAAAAATTATTTAATATACAGAATTTTGACTCACCGATTCCTTGTACTTTGCGTTCATCTCAATGACAGCGCTCTGCAACTCGGTATTTTGTCGGCGAAGGAGAGAAATCTATAAATATAAATGATTTTCATGTTAATTCCTGCAAAATAAAAGTATATCCATAAGACTATATCAAAATTATGTATATAGTAATCGGCATGCTAATTTATTTTCGTTCATTTCTTATATGTTCGTATGTTATAATTTTAATAAATATAATTGATAAATGACAAGCACGAATAAATAAAAATTTATCGAAAATGAAAAAACCAAAATCTCTAAAGTATATACAAGTAAAAATTATATAAATTTTGAATAATAAATTAATTAATATACTTTTGATTTTTACGAGAGAGGGGGAAAGAGAGAGATTGTATCACATGGCAGAAACTGTAATGTTTAATTTATAATCAAGCTTTAAACCATTTATATTTGAAAAAATTTTTTGCCCAGTTTTAGATGAAAAAAAGAGATATTGTCGAGAATTGAATTTGGGGTCTTAAAGTAATCGTGCATCTCCGGCTTAAATATTAGGAAGCACAATCAGAAGGAAGTCCGGTGGTACGCCGTGGATACAGGGACGTACGATGCGCGTTTACATTTGCCGCTCTTATCTTACGTTTGCATTGCGATAACAGTCCCCACTTTTCGATCCTCGATGTGTTATCTTGTGTGACCTGTAGCCTCCAAAACTCTCCATCCTCCTCTTTCCCCTCTCTTCTCCCTTCTCTTGACTGATCGTTATGGTAAAAGGTATTTCGTCACATAGATGGGTAGGTAGATATAGGTAAAGATAGGTATAAAAGATGTTTTCCCCCACGCCTCCTCCTCTCTCTCTCTCTCTCGATATTTTTTGATAACAAAAAATATTTTGGACGTATTAATTATTGAAAATTGATTTTTCTGTGTTCTCTAAGCTTATTTTTTACGATATCTGTATATATATATATATATATATATATCACTGTTTCTAACGAAATATAAAAGATTTCAGATTATTTCATATATATTAACGGATAAGAAATGAACGTGTTTGCTTTACACTCATTCACGATTATCAGGGAATGTGACATCTGTTAAAATAATTTCTAATCACATTGCAACCCTTCTCTTTTAACAGGCTATATTAGAAATCTGTACATGCGTGTGTATATGTGTATTACGATTATAAATTTATAATAAATGCACACACCTCCGCATCTTTTGAATTGAGAAGTTCTTGCAGTTGATTGCATCTTTCGTTCGCTTCGTTTAAAGCTTTTGATCGTTCATCTGAAAATAAATAAAATCTTTATTATTAATTAATAAAATTTTATATATTATACTGCTAGTATTTGTGCAAATATTTCCAAAACTTAGTAATATTACTAATTTGAATTTATATAAAAAGTAAAATGAGAAAAAAATATTACTAACATAAATATTACATTTTCCCATAAATTATGTTCCATGAGAGATATAAGATTTCATCCACATAATTCAAAATAATAAAAATGTAGAATACGATTATAATAAATAATCATAAAGTTTAAAACAAGAGCATATATTAAATGTAGATAAAAAAATATAAAATAATGTACAAATAAATAATGAGAATTAATATTATCTGCCGCTCTCAAATTTAAAGCTCGATACAATGCTAATTTAAAAGATACAATATGATATAATAATTATGATAATTGTAAGAGAGAAAAGAATAAATTTTTCAAAATGATTTACGATTGTGTAAACTATTTGAATAACTGCCGCTAAATAAGTTCCCAAATGAGAATCCATGGTAAGAAACCACCGGTTAGTATATTCGCTTTTCGATCGGTAAATTAGAAACGTCATTTGACAATCATAACCTGCCTCTCAACACATATCATGTATATAGCTACGCTCTAACGAAAATGCCGAGATATTAAATTGATTTTAAATTTCATTACACTTATACGTACCTATTTCCTCGACGATACCATCGGATAAAACGTCTTTCGTGAAATTTGTAATTTGTCCCTTTAAATTAGATAGGCTGGATAGGCTATCTCCGAACCAGGCCATTTCACGTGTCAGCACTCAACGTTGCTCGTATAATTATAATGCAAGTATACTGCCAATTATCACTGATGATGATCATTGCAAATATCACACATTGCGATGATAAACTTAGCGACTACACGAATTATAAAAACATGCCAACACGTACCACGTAGTAATAATCTATGCAAAATATATATATTTTAACTCCGTGACATGGTCGGAAATGTTGCGCAAAAAATTACTAGATATTTATAGTTTTCTTTCCGTAAGCATGCACATTTGAAATATGTTTGTTTCGTTCACTCATACATTTTTCATGTTTGACAAAATCGATTTGCATAACCACATAAAATGTATATGAAAAAAATATAATCGATCAATTTTGATAATGGAAAAACAATATAAGATTCGATGTATATCGATATAAGATTTCAAATCTTCTTTATTTATGACTTACGACGTAATTTTTCGTACATACTCGTACATTACTTGCGGTCACTATAAATTGCCATTAACCATAGACATATAAAAATACATAGATGGGATACAAAATTTGTGCGTGTATCGAACTCGGAAACTTGTTCGTTATCCACCAATCACAAGTATAGCCGAATCGAATCTACTGAAAAGGAAGCGAATCAAGAACAAGATGTTGAGAGATGTTTTTTCGGCAGCTAATGCTCGTCTAAAATATTTTCATATGTCTATGGCTCATGGTAAATTTATGTTGCTGCGAGTAGCGGTCGTTCCCCTGGTTCCCTCGTCCTCGTCATGAGTCATGGACAAAGAGAAATAAGTAATAAAAAATAAAAGATAAAAAGAGAAATATGACAAAGCAACGAACAAGTTGTTGTTCTGTCATCTAAATACAATCTCCTATGCCGCGAATAAAAATGATGTTATAAACCTTTCCAACATGTTTGTTATCGATTTGAGATAATAAAGAAATTATTTTTTGATATCAAGCAATTAACATCGATCGATATCAAGTATTTATCAATGACTTTATAAAAAAATTGATTTAAAATTTAAGAATTTTAATTGCAAATATCTTTAGCAACATTTGCGAGTGATTTTAAAATTTATCTAAACTAGCATAATTATGTGTAATGCATAAAGAGAAATAAAAATAAAAGATGTTTTAATATAAAGATAAAATGTTTCCTTTACCAATTAATCGATCGTATTTCTCTTATATATGCATTTAAGGTAGCTATGCAAGTTTATCTAAATAGGCTTTTTTTAACATGAACAAAAAGATATAAAATACAATTTTATATATATAAAATCTATGTGAAGCTAAAATGCTATATGAACCGCACATCTCGTCTGGCTTCGGCTCATTTCGATTCGGTTCGACTCGACTCGCCCCACCTTGATTCACCCCACCCCATCCCATCTCATCCTACATGCTACCTCCTACCTTATCTTACCTCTTACCTTGCCTCGTCCCGCTTAGTCTTGCCTCGTCTCTCGTCTTGTTTCGTGCCGCGTCCGCGTCGCGTCTATCGAGTCGCGCCAATGCAACTTGAAAATTTACGTCCGTCCGCGACGTGATGCGTTCCACGCGTTGAAATCTTTGAAATTGTCAATCATAAACTCTACTTTACTCTACTCTCTCTCTCTCTCTCTCTACTTTACAGTCGTAACGATTGCCCGGATATGTGTCGCAGCTACATTCAGGCATTATAGCTTCGAGCTATCTGTCACCCTGAAGATATCTGATCATCATCGATAAAATATCTGACATGTTTCGGTACACATGAGACAGCGAACTTGATCGACCTCGCCTGGAATACCTCACATGTATGTGTACTACAGAGTGAAACATAAGAAGAGAGACTTGCGGGTCGTTTCACGAATGACAAGTGCGTGTTATATACGCTAATAAAGTTCAACGAAATATACGAAACGGTATATCGCTCCGAGTTCTGAATTTTGCTACCGGAAGTGCCGCAAGTATCGAAAGTGTCGAAAAGTACTTGAAAGTGTCGGAAGTGTCCTGAGCGATACTGTCGAGGTCGCAATAATTTGAAACATAAATCGTAACGCAGGTACGTACGATACATGAAATTCTTTTACTTTTCCTTTCTTTAACGTTAATTTTTCATTTTATTTTATAGCCATATAGAATAAATGGAAATATTTTCAAAAGTTAGTTTACATACTTTTTATACACGTATAACGCGCGTATATAAAACCTTTCCATTGCTGTATTAATATATTGCAAATCTCATTAAAATTAAACATCTTATAAATTATATGAAGTTATAACGCAATATAATGTGTGTGTGTGTGTGTGTGTGTGTATTATTATGGTGCGTGCGCACGTGTTTGTTTATTTACAAACGTTTATTCCGTTTCAACATTACAGACTCGATAAAACTGTCAAATATATATATTTAAAAATTTATAATTACATTCAATATTCAAATATATATTAAAATGTACATTTAATTCTTGAAATAATTTTAATTAAAAAATCACTATTGACATCAGCCATTATATGCTATCTTTTTTCAGGTATAAGCAAAATAAAAACGGAAATGCAAATCAAATTTTCAGATTCGATGCATACATTCGCGCGCTTTATAATAAATCGCTCATTAAAAATGAAAAGGACAAAGAATCGAAAAATTACTCGACTATATTTCTAATCTTAGACATGTACGATATAATGACAATAATGAGCGTCTTGCAAATTTCTATGCAAATATTTGCGTTAGTAACAATCGATATAAGTATTAAAAGAAAGGAAAGGAATTATACGAAAAAGGATAAAAAAGAGACACTTCAACGATTATTGATATTACTTGCACAAATATTTTACCAAATATCAATGTATATTGAAAGTATATTAGAAATCTTTTTTACGAGACAAACGAACACGCGAAATGGTACCGTCATGTCGAATCACTCGGATAACATTGGCTTTTCTTCCTTTCTTCATCAGAATGATGTTCCCGTTAGTCGTACATTGCCAATGTGTCGATCAGTTTCTCTATTATTTTTTCTGTCAAATGCAATTGAGATTCTGGATTCGAAACCTGTTCCACACACGGACTACACTCCCGCTCGTTCTCCGAGTTCAATGGCATTCGCCACTTGGGCCACAGACATTGTACAGACATTTTTCTCAAGCGACGCATACGCGAGGACAAAAGGTGTACTTGAATTCTGTCTGACGGTAATGCTACATTTGCGAATATAACGATTCGAAAGATTCCTCTCCGCGTGATAAGAATATTTCTTCTATACAACGAGAATAAAACTTGGCGAAGCTTATTTGTCAAAATTTCTCAGACAGGTATTTATACTTTTCCAATTTAAAATTATTTTCACAAGACGTCTCGTATTAACGCGTAACGGTCAAAACGATCGGAATCAAAATGAGCAGTTATATTCCGTAATTTTTTAACGCATCTGTTATAACTATAAAACTATAAATTTTTTTACAGCTATTTACGCATCCGTTAAAAAGTTATAAATCAGACCTGTTGCTGGTTAGCCTATGTCTATTACAGATTGTTCGATTCAAGCGGGAACTATATAAAGTAACGGTAGAAGCGGATACCAAGCAAGCCGATTACCGCTATACATATTTATGATAGTTTGATATTCTTCACCTGTCATGGAATTAACGCCGTGCGGAAAATCATTTCGGGACTCTAGACTCGCGATCGCAATTTTGATGAGTTTATTTTCAAAATGCTTTCCGCATCTTCTTGTGCATGATTTTTCCATCGATAAATGTCTGGTTGACATTGCGTGTTGCCAACTTTTATTATTAATACACTTTTGTAAGTAACAGCGATATTATATGTATAAAGAGTGTGTGATTTCGGAACAAAAAATAAAAAGAAACGCACAGAATAATTTTTCGCAGCGACTAAGAACGTTGTCGTAATGTAATCTCAGGATGAACACAAACGCATCGAGCGGATAAACGTACGCCAGTCAGGCAAAAGAGATACAAAGGGATCGAGGAAGGAGGAAAGCGATGGTGGTGGAGTGGCTATGTCCTGGACTCAGGCCGACCAGGAGCAACAGGCCTCGTCTTTTACACTGTAAAGTGATACTTCTGGACGAGCACGAATTATTACAAGACGTCTTGGTAAGTTTGGTCAAATCCATTGGCCTCTTTTATTTTTCGCAAAATCGTTCCAATCGAATAGAAATTCATACGAACGGCGCCGTATCGTCCTATCGTAATTCGTACGTCATATCAGCCAAGTTATAATTTAGCGGATTAATAGCATTTTCTTTCCCAGCATTTCTAGATGGTTGTTTCGGTACCGGACTATATACTCGTGCCCGGCGGCTATGGTGGGTTATGGTCGACTGTGCGGTTTCGCATGAGAGAAGGCGCGTACATATCTCTTAGAGGGGGTACACCCGCAGAATTCCTTTCGTCTTCTTCTCTGTTATTAGACGATATGCCAAAATTGGCGGTGGGCCACCGTAGACAACGCCGCCTTACCTCCTCCGCATTGCCGATGGCCAAGCCGCACACTAATTCCCGCGTTTTTTCAACCTACCTACTCGTTTTTTTTTTTTCATTTTTTTTCTTCTCGGAATCACTCTCGCGTTGCGCGCTCTCTTTCTCCTCTCTGCTTCTCTCATCGTCCGACTCATTTTGTCGATTAACATTCCGAACTTGTATAAGCACGTATAATCCTTCATTGTATGTGTCTATATGTACAACGTAAGCCTCTAGCAAGTCAAAATTCAGTCGAGCGTTAAACATAGGATTATGTATTCGCGAAGAAGGAAATCCATCTTCTCACTTTCTCTCTCCTTTTTCTCTCTTTTTTTTATTGTTTCTCTCTCTCTCATTATTTTCTCACTTTTACACAATATTTAATCTAAAAGAAAATTTGTAAAAGGTCATCATTAATGATTACAAAATATTAATATGCTCTACTGGAATAAAAAATAATGTACAAGAGAGAATCGTTGTATATAGTATTAAAGATATAATTGAGAAATGCAAGAAAAGAACTAATCGTTGATGACTACAAGTGCGATACTTGTAGGCAATATCTTGCCACCATAGTATCGAAAACCGTATTTTCTCAGATTTATACCGTCAATCTCGTAGAACCAGTCTCTCGTAATTGCAGTGTAACAGTGCGAAAGGACTATGCGTCAAGATAGTGCGACCGGATAAACGAGTAACTCTTTTCCAGTAGAATCTCTCCGATACACCTACATCTTTCTATGCATCATTTTATTTCGCAACGATGCAATTTCAATATATTATAGAATTAAAGCATTGAGCCTCCAACGCGTATAATAATTTGAGAGTGAACACCGATCACAATTATTGTTTGGAAAAAGAGCGAGGTCAAATATCTCGATACACATATTTGCTAGACATATGCGATACGAATTAAGACAATCCAACTTTTTCAAATTGTCAATATTATACATTCGATATATTATAAGATATTTATATTCTTAGGAATATACGGCTCGCTGAGCTGTGTTAATCGGCGAGCGAGTAAAAGTAAAACGAAAGTAAAAACGCGAAAACCAAAGAGAGACAAGCTATTCGTTGGCATCCGAATTTTTTTGAGTTTCCGCTTTAACGTTACCGCTTCATACCTCTCTGATTACCTCTGATTACCTCTTCCTCGCTTGACGTCCAATTATACAAATAGCGCTCAGCATCCGCTGCGGGCGATATTCGCCAAAGTTTTTTTCTTTTTCTTGCATTGCTTCTACTTTTCACATTGATGTTACCATATCTAGTCACGATACCTAGAGGCAAGAACGAATCTTCGATAAAATATGAAGCAGCGATGTTGGCTAGTTGCCGCCACGAAGCTCGCCAATCATTCTTCTCTTTCTTCGTATCCATTAGCCAAGGACGTTCTTTTTATTTTTCATATAATATGTATTAATATCAATAATATGTATATTTTCGTATATCCTCTTCTATCGTTGAAATGATATTTTCTACTCTCTTTCATTTATGCACTTTATACACTTTTAATGTGTTCATTTTCATATTTATAATAATGAACGTCAAACTTTACGTTCTATGGCCCAGGGGATGATTTATTCTAATTTTTTTTTCTCTCTCTCCTTTAAAACTATCTTACAAGAATCAGTCAAGAATCAGTTTCATACTACGATACTTGGATTCCCACAATGAGCTATAGCCAGGAAAGATTAGAATGCCTAAATAAATGTTTAAATTATACCATGTATGAAAAATGAAAGGAGAAATCATCTGAATAACCGATGGAAAAAGGAAAGGAAAAAGAAAAAAAAAAGAAAAAAAAGGGAAGGATCGTTCGAAGCACGCAAGTTGGAGATGATTACCCATCTCCTGAACCTATACTCGACTCTTCTAGGCCTTAGGCGAAAGAAAAAGGGCGAGGTCTTTTATTCTCTTCTTCTTCTTTGCTTCCTCCATTTCTTTACCCTCTTCGACAATTTCTTGCTGTATTTTAAGTGTCTTTCGTTACATTACGTATATATATCGTGTTTCCTTTCATTTATTCTTTGATTCGGTCCAAATTTTATCGGTTGCTTTGCTATATAAAATCTTTAATTTCATATTATATAAATAAATGAATTGAAAAGATAAATAGATAGATTGATAAAAAGAGAGAGAAAGAAATTAATTTTATTATACAAAATATAAACGTGAAATTTATATCGCTACCATAACGATAATGCGCTTAAATCGCGAACAGACAAAGATAATAATATGCGTATAAAACTTAACGATACGAGCATTTACCTAAAGATTCCGTTAGTTTCTCTTAGGGGAACAAACAACGCGTCACGGTTCGCAACACCAGTGGGAAACCGTCCCTCTCAATTTCAATCTTGCCATAGTGTAGTACATACATGCTTCTCGCAAATATTCAAAATCGAAGAATATTTATTAATTGAATGATCGTATATACGCGTTCAATTTTGATATATAATAAATACATGTACGTTTTCCAGAGCTCGAACCTAGGTCAAGAATTGTTGGATAGAGTATTCAAGCATCTTAATTTACTGGAAACTTCTTATTTTGGATTACGCTATCTTGATCACGGAAATCAAACGGTAAGATAAACTCTATTAAATTTCTATGTTATATAAAATCATAATTTGTTACATGTAATTATACTACATATTTATAATACATTTGCGCGTTTTTTTTCTAGCAATGGCTCGATCAGAGCAAAAAGCTCGGTAAGCAATTGAAGGCTCATAAAGGAGATCCTGGAACGGATGTTCACACTCTCTACTTTGGAGTTAAATTTTATGCGGCAGATCCGTGTAAACTCATTGAAGAGATTACTAGGTATATTTTTTTATCTTTATTCGATAATGTATACGCTTCTACGTGTTGAATATATAATTCCTTCCAAAATCTTTTTCACGCAAAAGTATAATCTATAACGCAAATATTCATAATTTATATCATTTCTGTATCATCATCATAAAATTTATTAATTTTTCGCTAAAAATGTGGAATATATACGGATTGATTGGAGTTATATATGCGCTTATTAAGTGTGTAAGATAATAAAGGAAAAGTTTTCAATATATTTTATCCATGCATATTATAAAAAACAAATTATGTATTTCGAAAGAAATGCCATATGGTTACTCGCTTCTGATATCATAATGCAATGTGATTATTATCAAAAGACAGGAGGCTTAAAACTGACTAATAATTTTTCTGTGTTTTTTCAAATAAAATTGCAACTATTTAATAGTATATTTTAAATTTTTAATAGTAATGAGAGAAAAAAGATTGAAAAATCATTTAAATGCGCACGACGCGTAGTTTGGATAATATGCGGACAATCTTCATTCGATGTCACGCTCTTGTGTGAACGATTCTTTCACGCTTGATGTCTTCGAAGTTCTAGGAAATTCCAGGGACGTTACGTTGCGGACGCACGAGAATTCCACGTGCGTCGAATTTGTTGAAACGCGCCCGGCATACATGCATGCATACATACATACATATACATATATATATATGTGTGTGTGTGTGTGTGTGTGTGTGTGTGTGTGTGGGTGTCTCGTATCAGCTTTCGCGGTTGTTATCTCGTGCATGTTCTTCTTTAATTCAATTTTATATTAAATTCTCACATTTTCTATAGAGAAAAGTGAAAGAGATAACACGAATAAAAATTATTTCACTTCAATGTGTTCTAATATATATATATATACACATTTGATCCCATTTTAAAATTTCAAGATCTTTATTATAATAAAACTATATTGTTTCTGTTGTTCGACTTGTTTTATAGATACCAGTTTTTTCTACAAATCAAGCAAGATATTCTGCAAGGAAGACTGCCCGTATCCTTTGATTTAGTTGCGGAATTGGGAGCCTACGTTGTTCAATGTAAGATATTGTTTATATCGAAAAAATATATCCATCACAGACGCATGTTGAATATTATTTCTTGTGCACACTGTCGATTGTTTAGTTCATCTTATAAAGAAAACGAATAAAGCATTAAAATCATGCAAAAGAAAAGACCATTCGTAGGGAATATAGTGAATACGGAACTTGTGTACATATGCACTCTGTGTGTAGCAAGATATAGATGAATGCGAGCAAACAGGTACATGGACGACGTGGTCTACACGTTAGTTATCTGATGGGGAGATTCAAAGTCGTACAGATAAAAAAAAGAAAGGCAAACTAAAATACGTTCATGTTTGCATCTCATCGCAGTCAAAAGAGACGAAATGAATATCTCTTTTTCCTATTCAACGATAATACGCATATACCGCGAAAGGAGCATAATATACAAAAAAGAACAGACAGAGTGAGAAATAGAGTAGAGTTTAAAAAACCATTGAAAAGAGAATGTTTCTTTTTTGTTTCTCCCAGTAACCATTATACCAATCAAATTATGCTTTTCGCAATATTTTTACTATTATTTATTTACATACGTTGTGTAAGAAAATTGGAGAGGAAAAGAGAAAAAGAAAAGAACAAAAAAGAGATACTATATAAATTCCTCATGTGCACGATAGAAATAATTACTTTTTTTATCCATCTCGCAATAATCCTTTATTCTTTCAGCGGAACTTGGTGATTATGATCCTAGACGACACTCGCCTGGATATGTCACGGAATTTCGGTTCCTCGCCAATCAAACTACGGAACTGGAGAATCGTATAGTAGAAATCCATAAAACTCTTATGTATGTTATTTCGTATTGTTTTTTTTTCTTTTTTTTTTATAATTGCATAAAAAGAGACATTTAATTAATAAAGTGTTGTGAAAATATTAAAATAATTAGATAAAATATATAATCATGATTTTTTTTCAGAGGACAATTACCCTCAACGGCAGAATTAAATTATCTGGATAAAGTAAAATGGTTGGAAATGTATGGGGTAGATTTACATCCTGTATTGGTACGTAGGCATATTGATCAATGCTGCGTGTGATCACGTGTTAATCTCGCAAAAAAACATATAATCTTTATTCGTAGGGTGAGGATAGCGTGGAATATTTTTTGGGCTTAACACCGAGCGGAATAATATTGCTGCGCAACAAAACTAAAGTAGGAAATTACTATTGGCCTCGAATTAATAAAATCTACTATAAGGTATATAATTTGTTACAATGTTGTTAACTGACCATTTTTTTTTAATCATTTTTTATCATTTTTTGGGATATTGTCTACATTGTGAAAACAACACAGTGAAATGCTTAAAAATGTAATACAACCTCGCTAAGCACTTTTTCACGATAAATATTTGAAACAAATTATCAACTTTCAGGGTAGATATTTCATGCTGAGAGTGAGTGAAAAAAATTCTGAAGAGAGAACACACGGTTTCGAGACACCATCGAAAGGGGCCTGTCGCCATCTCTGGAAATGTTGTTTGGAGCATCAAGCTTTTTTCCGATTAATGGCAACCGGTCCACCGCCTCTAAGTCCATATTCTCGTTTTCATTCATACAGTCCTCCGTCCACTTTAGAGAAACATACCGCTATTAGGCGAAATCCACCGCCGTTTCAAAGAACTCCCAGTCGGAGAGCACAAAGACGAGTTGTGGAAGGTCAAGAAATGGTCGGATCATTCATCGAAACACCCGTCGCCGTAATCACGAATCCAAATTGCAATTCATCTAGCGGTAATGTTCCGTGCAATACGCAAAGGCAGATAAACACATCGAGTCCGAGAAGCACGAGAAGTGCACCGTGGACGCAGAGTCAACCCCGTGGTCTTTACACCTCGTCTAGTCCTCGCTCAGTTCGCTCCGCAGGAACGGCGCCGGCAGTTAGTTGACATTTTATATTCACTTGTGTTCCATTGATTATGCTTAACCTGTCGCAGAGTTGACCGCAATATTTCCCACGCGTATAAAAATGTGTGAACATACGCGTGTATACATATGGTTGTAGTATATGTACATTATAATACATGATGCAAAAACAAAAATCGCTCAACTCTGACATTGACGGATCAAATATAATATATCTATACTATATGCTTTATTATAAAATTTCTAATTATATATACACATTTGAATCTATTAAATATTTTTTTCCATAATGTAGCTCTTAAGTAGACTTCAACGTCGCAGTAGTTCGGTAGAGAGTCAAAGCTCAGGAGATAGTCATAGTCGCGGTGGTCACCGTAGAAGAAGTCATAGTCATAGTCACCGTCGACACAGCAGACATTCCGACTGCGAATCTGAACTTTCAAGATGTTCGGACACAAGATCCGGCCATCGGAAACACCGTAGAAAACACAGGAATTCCCGTTCCAGGTATTTTTAACAATTCTTAGTTACACCGCACTACGTTCCCTCTCATCGTGATAATATCTCGTTCTCATAATTGTTTCTCATAAGTATGTACTCATTTTCTTGATAAATTCAAATCACGATCCCTTATAAGCGTCAGGATATAATTAAAGCAGTTTGATGATAATGAGTCTTCCTGTTCCCATCAACGATAGAGTTCATCGACCTTCGTTAACATCAAATTTACTTACTTATTTTGCATAAATTTCTTCACAAATAAAACTTTTTTTACAATAATTATTTTCCGCTCTATACGATTATTCGAATATTCTTCGATAAATATAATATAATAATTCGAGTATCAAAAAATATTAATTCAATCGGATATATTATTTTTCACAGCAGACACGAGTTAGTAGATTCGGAGCCACAATGGAGAGAAGCGCAGAAACGAAAAGGAGAAGGCGTGCAAAAAGCTATCGTAAGTATTCGGTCTTTATCGAAATTATTTTGTTTGTAATATTTAACTTTCAATTAATATGTTATAGGTGAGTCACACAGAACCTAGAAGAAGACACAGAAGCAGACATCGAAGTCCTTCCCAAAAACAATCACTTCCGGATGAACTTCGAAAGTATACATAAAATTTTAAAAATTTACAATATCACGACATATTTGATATAGGATGCAAAACAATTTATAAATTCCTTTCTATGATACAAACTGCATATTAAGTTTACTAAACAAAATATATTCTTGCTATTCCATTCCTTTTCATTATTTAATAAATTATAACAATTTACTGAAATATGCTGTGTAGAAGATATTAAAAATATATATATATATATTCTTTTTGTAGACACTTGGAATTTGGCCTAGTCGATACTAGTGGAATGAGTGAGCAGCAACGTCGAGAGATATCCTACACAGTGGTACAATCGCAGTCTGTACAACAATCTCCTCTACAATCTAACAATTCTCGATTGGACGACACAGATTCATCGTCCCTACCTAGGTACGATGATCTCAAGACGGCCTGCAACCTCCATAACCATCCTCCCCAATTGGAGGATGAGACTGGATCCGTAGTCATTGTTTAGTTATCTTCGATCTCCTTTTGCATGTATTTTTTATTTATTTCGAGCATGTATATTATCTATTTTAAGCATGCCCCTATTATTTATTTAAAGCATGATGAATCTTTAATAAATACGTAAAGTTAACTGCTTGTTGCACTTGTTTATTTTTACGTCCTAACTGGCACTCATTCGCTTCTGGCTGTGTTCCGTGGAATTTCATAGGCGATCACGCCTTTCGTTCTGGGGTCGTAATAATTATTCGTCTGTGTGTGTTTTATTTCTCATTCATATATGGTATATATTATATGGTATGCGCCATGTATTTGTGTAATAAATATTGGTATCTGGGAGGATTGACAATGTCAACGTTCAAGATTCAGAACACTTTATGCTCCGAGTCTTTCTTATGACATTCCTCGATCCCATTCGATTCCCTACATATCCCAAGCGCATTTTGTACATTTTTTATTGTGTCTTTTAAATTTTCAAAAAATTACACTTTAAAATGCGCCACAATGCGATTTACATTAAAGAAACAAATAAATTAACGGAATTCTGAATGTATATACATTAAATTTCATAATACGTAAGAACAGCCAATGTATGTATATTAATTCTGTGTACTAAAAAACAAAGAGAAAAAAAGAGATTGATTTACATTGATTTGAAAAAATCAAATCTACGATGGACCTGCTAATTGTTAAATCTACTATGAAAACGATAAAGTTAAAACGAGGTGACAGATTGTGAAGGGTTCCCTTTCAGAACTATTGGATCCATTGGCAAAAGAGAAAGAAGAATCGTGCGGCATAATCATGATGGAAGTGCTTATAATTTGCTATCCGCAACATCCAATCGAGTCGAGGCAAAATCTCTCAGAGTTCCAAACAATTGTAACATCAAGAGGGATTTTTATTATACTCGTAACCACAGAGTGTCAATAGGGAATAATACAGACAGTGGACTCGGGGAGAGCACACCGCAGGATTTTTCAAGTTGCCGCTCGAGTTCTGCAGACAGCAATAAACCTATTCACATAGTATGTATTTTCTAATCTGTTTGTTTCTTTTATCTGTCATATTATCTATCAACTTTGTTAATATCCGTTTCGAAGTAGGCAGCAACTAAACAAAATGTATTTTACTTCATATAAATTAGGTATTTATGAATGCTAAACATCGAGATAATAAGAACAAATTGTTATCTTACACAATTTGTTGTTACTTTTAAAACAAAAACTTTTGATATTAATTGTTAGAATGTTTGGAAGATTTATCATACATTATATATTATACATATCATATAAATGATCTTATAAAAAAAAACTTTAAACATTTTTATAAATAAAAATGCATGGTTTTAAGAATCCCATTACTATCATTTTCTACAAATTTTGTATTACATCATAAAATTTTACGATATTGGCATTAGAAAATCGTGCATATCCTTTCCAATGACACAATTTTCATATTATGTACTAATAATTACGTATAGCTTTATTTTACAAAGTAATGTATGGAATAACATTATTTTTGAAATAATAAATTAGTAAAACAGTTTTGTTTGGTATAGACACAAATGCAATTAGGGGGAGAGGTACTCTATGAACTGCCTTCAAATCAAGAAATCTATCCTCCTATTGACACTACTTTGGATGCTGTTCTTCAACCCATTATATCGTAAGTGCTTACTTTGTGCTTCTTTCTTATTCGATATTATTAAATTTGATTATTAAATCAAATTTCCATTTGTTTTAAATCTGGCTTTATTAATATCTAACAAATTAGGCACGAAATATAGTTATAACGTAATTTTTCAATATGACGATATCAATAGATTTAAAAAAAAAATCAATATTTTATAAAGCATAAAGAGAGAGGAAAAGTTCTCTATACTATAGTCTTTTATAATATTGTTTATAGTTTAACTTATAAATTCCATGTTTCAGAACTTTAACAAGGAGGCAACGGAATCATCCACAATAATCACAAAATTTTAATACAAAATAAAGCAGTTTCACAGTTATCATATATTGTATATTTAAGAAAGTTTCATACCTAAAACAAATTTAATATCTCTCCATGGACCGTGCAGTTGTTAAATCTTACGAGACGAGAGGAAAATTTTGTTAAATAAAAATATGTTTTGATATATACTCAATGATCAACACATTTCTATACATAAACCTTGCTTATTTAACTATCTTTCGATGCCATGTGTCTCATGAGATTACCTATAAATTTTTCCATTTTTTTTAAATCTTGAGCTATTTCTGTTCTATATTGAAGACACTGGAAGCAAATTTAATTGCTAATGTTAATAATATTATGCTTTCAATGAATTTAAGCTTATATCTCGTAGGATATGTTTGTAAACTACTTACCCGTCGATTGTCTGTTAATTTTAAACATAAAAGTCCTTTGTTGTGACAATATTTCATTGTATATCGAGTCTGAAACAAAATGAAAAAAAAATTTAATACAATGTACTATAAAAAAAATTTTAGATTCAACATTATTCACATTTACACACAATAATTTAATTTATTATTTATTTTATTATTTATATCATATATACCAAAGAATATTGTACAATAGTATACTATTTTTCTTCCGCCTTTTATTTATATTTCTTCAAGACAAGTAATTAATAACAAAAGAAGCTTTGGAATAATCTTGAATATTATGCTAAATGTTTCGAGTTTACACAATACACATAATTTATATAAATACACATAATTAATAATAAAAATTCTCTAAACAAGAATTATTTGCATCTACCTTTCTTGATATTAATTATAATTAATTATATTTTCTATGTTAATCCTTAATGTGCAATTTGTTTAGTAAATGACAAATTCAACAAATTGGACAATACTATTGAGCGAAATAAAAAAATAGCAAATTACACGCATTCTATTTTTTCAATTTATATTAATCTCATATATTAGATAATCTAATTACGTTATTATTCTATCGTATATCAAAATATATATACCATATTAAAAACGATATAACATGATGAACATATGATAACAATTGTAAAGTAAACATATGATATAACTGTAAAAAAACATACGTTTATCGGATCGTGTAGGTATAACCTTTCAGCACCTTTTTCAAATTCTTCCCATGAACTCAAATATGTCATTGTTATCACAACAATAAAATCTAAATATTGATAATAGATTATCTATAACTCAAGAAACGTATACGTGCAAAAATCACTAATCTCTATGTTTTAATAACTTCAAACAGGTAAAAGTACACGGCACAGGCTTCTGGCTGCAGGCCCTTCTAGGCTAGGGATCCTATTATGGGATAGGATATGCCATATGGGATGTATCACGGACGCACATCAAATAGTGGTTTACGAATAGAGTTCTTAAAAGTAACTAATGGTAGTAGTAGTTACTTCTAGGGACTCTAAAACAGAAAGATTGCTCTGATGTAAGTCATTATTGCGCGCGTCGCAGTTACTTCGCCGTTAATTGGCCACTTTTCAATTCAAAATGCTCTTAAAAAATATGTGATTGGCGCAATGTTATTACGCGCTATGATCTGTCATGCGATTGGCTAACCGGAGATCGCATGAATGCCGAGTTCGAAATACCGTGCGTGACATTTCTCACTAGACTCTTCACACTGCCATAGATAAGATCAGATATGCTTTTTATCACATTCTTCTTGAATCCAAGAGGATTCCCTAAGAAGTCCACGGAGTCCAGTCTAAAATAATTGCAGCTTGCCATTTCAATTCCTGAAAAAAAATTAGATGAATAAATGAACCACAAAAAGCATTATATTCGTACATCTTTATAAATTTTATGATGGAATGCATCAAGATTTGACTACTTTCGAAAGGATACTTCTTCACGAATGGCTTCAACTCTGATAATAGCGTTTTCGAAATTGATTAAAATCAAATCTAATTTTCTTTTTACAGCTTGCAGATGATGCGGCAACTTTGTGTGGTAAGCACACTGACTTTTACCTAGAAAAAAAATGGGAGAAAAAAGTTTATATATATATATATATACACATATATATTATCATGTAAATAAAAATAAAATAAATAAATAAATGCTTAATAAATTAGAAATAACATAAATGCAACGAAAAGAAAGTAATTGATAAAAATGTATAGGAAAGAAAAGGAAGATGAAATGTATACGATAAAAAGAGGACAAAAGAGAGATAATCAACAGGATACGACCCCCACGAACGAAATGTTCGAGAAGAGAGAAGGACCGTTTCAGGTCTCAGGTCTCAGTCAATTTATCTCATTGTCAGTTGTATCGCGCAGCTGATCGAGTGATCGCCTCAGTGGAGTGTGGAGTCTTTCAGTTTCTTTTGAATCGTCGTGAGTGCATCATCAGCGGATGTGTGATCGACACGATGCGCGTGTAGAAAGTTTGTCGTTCATATATGTAGATATGTACTTTTTTGCGCGCATCCTCTACGAAGGTGAATACAATTGAATACTGAGATGAAAAGCAATAGAGAAAGAGAGAAATAAGAAAAGCAAAAAAGCTATATCCATTTATCATTTTTAGTGACATGTGTGTCGACTTGTTTTACAAAATGGAAAGCATCCGTAAAATTATTTATCATAGTAGCCTTTTGATTTGAAATGACGATTATTGCACATTTTTTTATAGATTTTTTTATAGATGCATCGAGAGAGAAATATATTCTACAAGCAAGATGATATCTTTCTCTAATAATTATATTAATTTTTATTTGCAACGATACTGCCGCAAGTTAAAGAATCTCTTTGTAGTCTGTTAAAATTGTTTAAAATTAATAATAGCATAAATATGTTCCTCTTTGTATATTAATTTTAATTATTTTTGCTCTGAAAGTATATCGGTGAACATTATAAATCATGATCGACATCGTGTTTCTTCTTTCTCGAGTATTGGATTTATTGCAAATTAAATATGACGAAAAAAGTACCAACTTTGAATGCTAAATATACTTTGTTTCACAATAAGCCCGCGAATGTATTTTATTCAAAACTTGTGAAAGTGATTATAAATATGATCTATCAAACATATTCAATTGAATAAATGATCGACGATGATTCTTTTTCGTTGACGCCCCTGAATGAGTGCGAGTGAAAGTCCGTAAGTTAAATATTTTTCGCGATTTCATTTCATTGCTCGTTATGTTGTGCGTGCCTGTGCGTGCATGCGTGTATATTATATACACATAATTGCCGTAACTTCACAAGGAAGCCTCGTATTATTTCTCTTCCGCAATGCTCATCAAAGCTCGATATTGAGAGATGTACATTCATAATTCCGGTATCAATAAATATTTTTGATCGATGAATATTTTTTTACATTAATTTTTTATTCGTCTTTTAAGATTTATATAGAAAATTACGATCTGTTTATATGCGTGATATATGAGTGTATAAAGAAAAAAAAGCAGATACATGTTTTTAACTTCGAATTCACAAATATATGCCATTGAATCGCAAAATTATCCATGAGCCAAAAATAAATCTAGAGAGAGAGAGAGCACTTGTTAAATAATGCATTGAGGATCGTTATGTCAATTGCGGTCACGATCACTCTGATCGAGTTATATGGAAAGATTGCCCTTTCTTCGTGCGGAGCTTTTATAACATCGACCGGTCATTCCGTACGCGGTGTAATATGTAAACATTGAGACGAACGTGCTTTGCCGAGGTGAAAGTAGTTGGCTGGGCGGCTGGCAATTGATGATGGAATGCACGACGCTCTCTCTCCCTCCTCCCCTCTCTTTCTCTCTCACGTTGCAGCATTGAACTATAATTATATAAGTTTAATTAATTATATAAGTTTAGTAATGTTGTAGTTATATGTCGTATAGTAAATATTTAACAGAAATACACACCATCAGATATAAATTTGCGATTTGGCCAATGGAAGAGCGATGGAAAAGTCGATAAATAAAAATGGGGAGAGTTTAATATTGGGATAATTTAATATTGTAACGCATACACGCATAACGAAATTTATAACGCAACAAATATAAAGGACATTTTCCAATATTCAAGTTGACCTAATTCAAAAATGCGTGCGCGCGCACTCACTTTCTCTTTCTTCTCATACATATTCCTCCTTGACGAAATTTTAGAAACTAAAAGAAGAGATGACTTATTTGTACAAGAGTATCCGATAACGTCGCGAATAAAACTGAAAAACTTTTTCATCGATATAATGTAAATTTACAAAAAAAAGAATAATCTACATTAACGTTCGTTCAATATATAATCCGACAAATAACGTAATAGGCGGTTTACGTCTCGGCCGTGAACGTAACATGAATGTGAAAGCGACCTTGAAATGTGGCTCATTCGTCGAATGCGCGTGCATTCATAATTAAGGGTCTGCTGTATAAATATCCGCGATAAAAGATATAAAATCTATAAAAAATTTCGATATAAAAAAATAAAAAGATCGATATTGATCCATATGGCTTTCAGGAAGAAAATACGAGATTCGTCGATGACAAGAGACCAGCTGTTCGAGCATGCAGCGATGGTTATTGGTCTTGAACGAACCTGCATGCGGTAGCATTCTATGCGTCATCGGACGCCGTCGAATGCAATCGGGGGATGCATTCGAGTGCCGGCGTTCGAGCGGCGATCCCGCGCGATTTCAGGATCAATTCCGATGGAATAGAAAGATGCGCTTACGTCGTGTCGCCCACAGTCGAATCATATGGAATCGAATGGTAAAAGCCGTTATACCAGTACATTATTCTTAGGATCCTTGAAATAAATATAAAAAGATGAGAAATAATACATTTTTAGCGCTTTTTACATCTTCATCATATATGCCTACCTACTACGATATATTTGATAAAATCATCTTCTAGGGTAAAGTCAGATTTGGGTGAGATCTCTAAATTCGTAAACGGCATCATAGACGGCAAGTCAGCAAGTACAACTCAGCGAGTTAATACGAGAAGATGTTACAAAACATCCATCAGCTCCGGCTACTCGAGTCATTCTCCACTGTTATCGGTCGGTTCATGTTCTTACTATACACCAACGTCGACGAGAGATCTGTCGAATGGTGGTCTAGCTGTGATTCACGAGAACGAAACAGCTTATGTACCGCAACCCATTTGGCCTTTTGTTCCATGTTATCAGGCCGAAAATATAGATTATGAAGGTCAGAACGAAAGCGGTGATTTTATTTTCTTCCGAATTTCAGAAATATCATTAAAGTATTCTTTCTTTTTTTCCAATAGGCATCTATACGTGTCGCGTCTGTGGTTGCACATGTAGCTATTTGCCACCGTCGACACCGTCGGCATCATCACCGCTGACAGCATCAGCGCGCGAGATGTTGCTCGAATTATCTCGAACTCTTAATTCTATGATAGACGGTGACATCGCGGTGGTACCGGAAGATATCTTGCGCGATATCTCACGTATCGTTTCTCTCGATTCAAGGAACGATAATTTATACGAATATGTTTACCCTTGGACTTTGAACGAAAATAATCTATCGGTATCTCCAAATTACATCAAGGACGTACCGCCAAGAGTCTATTCTGAATTATATGTTGGTCCTCGTGCTTTCTATGAAAATAACTCGATGCGACCCGCGTTATTCCTTAAAAATGATAGGATAACGAAACGCGAGAACGCAGAAAGGGAGTTTTGCGAAACGTCTAGTGGTCCATACGTCCTTAAATACCAAGATGACAAACATATTAAAAGTAGTTGTGCAAAACTATCGTTTGGATTAGACAAAGATAAACAATGCCAAAACGGACTCACCTCGACCGAATCAAAATATTCAACAGTGAGTACTCAATAATGATGCTCGATCGCCATAGCTTTGTAAAAGAAAAAGATCTCAAATTTGTTATTCGATTAGCTGATGTGTTTGTAAATTTGAGCGTATATTTGCACTATATAAAAGTACAATATGTTCCAGCAGTTGGATTACAGTGACATTGGCTCGTCTAGTGAAGAAACGATTGCCTCGTCCAACGATTGGAATCGTCGCTTAGCCGTTAAAGACTTAGGAAAGGATTTGGATTTCACTCTCGATGTAACGCGTGCCGAGCGTTTAAGTCGAACAATCGCAAAAGCGAAACGAAAACGGCAATGGTGCAGAGCCCTTACCACTCTTTTCGCTTTAATTTTCTTCGTATTAAGTGTCATCGTTGTCTCATTATGCATAACGAGGGGTCGTAAGATGTTTGGAAGCATTTAAGAGTCAAAGATTTATCATATTTGGATATATTCCTTCTTAAAATTGTGCGGAAGCGTCCTGTTTGATTCCATATTACGCCTACAATTATTTGCAGCATCTAATGTTTATGGTTTTTCCTTTACTAAGCTGGAGCCAATCATAGAATACTGCAAACAATTTTGGGTGTCATCTGAATGCGCAATATATTATATTTTAATATCTAGAATATTTTACGAAATATTTTGGTAGCTTTTACCAGAGACATTTTGTGATACAAATATTCTCGTTTTATGCATATCTGTTTCAGTACCTTATATAAGAAGAGATTTTATAGTCTCGCAATGAATGGCTGTGACCATGTCCTTATGTACAATTAAATACCAGAAATGGTAGCATTATACGATCATGCTAAATATAAATAATCAGATTTACAAAAAGGTGTGGTAATGATTGTGGTAATAATATTGTGCGATAAAAAAAACTGATATCTATATAGAAGTTTTTCAGCAAGAACGTCATACAATTAGTCTTTGACTATATAAATCAAAGTAATTCAAATAAATTTTTTTTTTATTTGTATTATAGTACTTTAATCATCCTAAACAATTGCATGACTATGTATCTGTTTTCTTACTGAAAAGCTCTGTCATGTGTAGCTGTTAACTTATGCGCGCATGCGCATTAAATTAACACTGATCCAACCTAGTCTAGTCGCGATCGGTAAATAAAGCTGGTGATGTGGTGTAGATAGTGGTAAAACGTCAAGAGTTAGAAAAAGACAGTGTGTGTGCGTATAAAAGTATCAAAACGTATGATCTTCGTATCACAATTCACGATTACGAATGTATTAACGGTGCTGATAAGCAACAGCGCGAACTGACATACTAACAATTTGGCATTTATTGATATATTTTTCGCATTTATCAAGAACATTCAAGTGTCGATGATACAAAGTGAGCGATACACAAAGCACACATTTACGATTTCGTCCAGGTTATTCTTATATCAATCTCGTTTACATTCGCTCAATTATTCCGTGGAGATTGGATATAGTATTGCTTTTACTACCTACTTTTGTCATCTGAGGTAAAAATCACTTTTTCTCGAGATTTAACATATACATAAAAGTAAAAAAGAAAAAGAACAAAATGATTGATTGTAATTAAAATTGTATAATATCATTTTCCAAGGTTAATGTTTTCATTATCTGTTAAAATAATAAAATATCCTTTTTCATGTATTATTTTAGATAACAAAATAAGTTATATATACGTACAGAATGGTGTGTGTACCATGCTTTGCTGTTCCTATATTTCTGATAATATGGAGATTTCTCATACAACCATTATTGATCAAGTGGTGGCAATTAAGGAATAAAGGAAAAGAGGCCAAAGAGGATGAGCCATGTCCAGATTTGATAAAGGAGTGTAAAAACGGATCATGTACTTTATCGTGGAAAGATAAACAAGATACTGTAAAGAAAAGCAATTAAATTTGTTTATATGAAATACATAATTAATTGATATAGACTATCTTGACATTTATATTTGGTTGCTAAACTTTTCCAAGAAGCTATTAAATATATATATATATTCTTTCAATATAGCATTTATGCAAACATGCAAATTCTTTGAATCAATAACAAAATTGTCTAATCCATGGCAAATTATATAGTATCTATTAAAAATTTAAGACATTTTGGTTTAATGTATTAAATGTAATGTTTATCCTACAATTTTGATATATTTTAGAACAAATTATATAAAAACTAGTTATATGGCTTATATAAAAAATATTTTGCTATTTCAAAAGTTTTTATTTAATACATTATAGTTATTTCTGACATACAACAGATTATACAATGCAAAAAACTTATAATTTACTTAGGATACATTAAAAAATATACTAACATATTGAAAATAGAAATTCTAAGGAATGTATATCAAAATGTTATTATAAAATAAAAAAAATGTTTTTGATTTACGAACTTTTTTATCACTTTGTGTTAATGCTTTATATTAAACAGATTCTCAGGAATTTTAATAAATCTATCTTATGCAATAAAAAAGAAATTCACATTATTTAACTGGTACAATGTCTTGTTTAAAAAAATTATACAATTCGTATGAATTTTATTACATTTTTCCTCTCTTTGTGTCTTATTCATTTTTCCATTAAGAGATATTTGTCAAATTTAAAAAAAAAATAAATTGATATTATGTGACATGCAATGATAAAATTATATTTTTCAATTGAAAAAATACAAGAACATATTAGAGTTCTTATCTTATGTATAATAAATTCTAGATTCATTGTTAATATTTAATTAACATTCTTAAGTTCAACCTCAAATACAAGTGTGCTATTTGCAGGGATTGTGGGAAGAGAGCCTTTAGCTCCATATCTATAAAAGAAACATTATTCTGTTAAATTACTGCTTAAAGTAATATAAGTTTTAAATAAAAAGATAAGTTATAAGGATAATTCATTATACGAAAGTCTACAACATGGTAATATAATAGAAAACGAAAAAGAAAATAAGAATAAATATTACACATACCCCATATTAGGTGGTATCGTAAGACGGCGCTTCCCACCAACTTTCATTCCAGAGATTCCCACATCCCACCCTTTGATCACTTCTCCTTTACCAAGGCGGAATTTGAAACCATTTCCTTGCGTATACGAATCAACTTTCTTTTCTTCTTTTCCTATTTTACAGCGACCCACATAATAAACTGTAATAAGTTTGCCACTTGTTGCGAGTGCACCATTACCAAGTTTTATATCTTCCACTTGTACACCACCTTCAATGATTCTCTTTTTTGCTTCAATTAGATTGTTCTTTTGCGTTTGCTGCTCTGCTTTCTTCTTTTGTTTCTTACTTTGCTGTTCTTGTTTAACTTCTTCCCCATTTATTTTGTTTTGCTTATCATGTTTCTTTTTTTGCTTATTTTGTTGTTGATTCTCTATCTCCTTTTTCTCATGTTTTTGAGGCTTTGCAATTTTTTCATGTTTATGTTTATGTTCTTGCTCTTGCTCCCCCTCCTCCTCCTCCTCCTCCTCTTCTTCTTCCTCCTCTTCCTCCTTCTCCTCCTCCTCCTCCTCCTCCTCAACATCATCATCATCATCATTATCTATTTCGTCTTCTTCATCTTCGATATCTGTGTCGTCTGAGTCATTTTCCAAAGAGCTATTATTTTCTTCATCATCATCATCATCATCATCATCATCATCATCATCATCATCATCATCCCAATTATTACCTTCAAAATATTTTTTTTTAATAAGCTTTGCTTTTTTTTTAATTTTTGGTGATTCTGCCTTTCTCTTCAAACTCTTTTCAGGTTTTGTATTTAATTCTATTTCTTCTCCTTTTTGCTCTTCTTTGATTTCAGAATCAGAATCTGAATCTAGAAGATCATTTGGTAACAGATATCCAGTCATATGTACAGACCCTCGACCATTGCAGTAAAAAGTTATATTATCTCCCTTTTCAAAAAGTACATCAAGCGGTGTTTGGAACACAGTGTTCTTATTTAAGGTGCAAAGCAAAAAGTTTCTGTCGTTGTATTTTAGCATTACCTGTATTGATTCTGTAATAACAACAGATAAGAATTTATGAATAAATAAATAATATTCCACATGATTTGTATTTATATATAAAATTTGTAAATACAAATATCTATTATATAATGCATACACTTCATTTGACTTCCATTTATTTTATCAATTAATCAGGATAAGAAAGAAAAAGGTTTCTAAAGATTATCTGGATCGATCAATCAAATGTTTTTGAATTAAATGTTTCGAATCATTTGTAATATAATCATTATCTGTAGATAATACAAATGTATTGGTGTTATATTTTAATTGCAATTTTTCTTGAAAACTAACTTATAATTTTTTAAGGAGAATATTTAACATATATGTACCACGATATTATTATTCCACATTTAAAAATATTACCATATTAAAATAAAAATAAAACGAGTTTCAATCAAAATAATTTGAAACGTATTTGAATTTTTGAACGTATTAAATAATTTACCACTGTGTGCTTGCGATACATCCAAACATGCCATCGACAGATGGAATGCCTGTTCTACACACTGCGTGTATCGTTTGTACGGTTCCAATATCAATCCTATAACAAATAAAATAAGAGAAAATTAGAGAACGTAATAATACAAGAGATTTTCGAATTTCATCTTATTTTAAAACACGTTTTTTTTTTCTTTTTCTTTTAGTTTGTTAAACATGGCACATGGCGATGCCGAATATTTCACCGCAACATGCAAATTCTTATATTAAAGGTTTACTTTTTTATAAAATTTTAATGAAATATTTATAGAACGATTACTTACCCCAAAACATATTGATTTATTAAGTAAATCCGTATGAATCTTTATCAAATAGAATAAAAGAGAAATGTACACGTGCCGCTTCCACCGTTACGAGTTACGACTCGAATACTCGACTCGAAAAATTCAACTTCACGCACCACACACACACACAAAATTCCATGAGAACATAAGTATAAGGAAATTGACCAATCCCAATCGAGTATTGAGTTCTCTGGTTGGTGCAATTTCATAGTGCATAATGTATGCGCATGCGGAATTGGCAAAACGCTCGTGATTGGTTCGATCTTTTTTGTGATATAAATGTGAGATGAATCTAAAGATATAAACAACCAGAGAAACTTACCGGTTGACAGACATACAAAATCAAAACTTATTTATTTGAAATTACATTTATGATATTTTTTTAAATATGAGTAACTCCACTTTTATTCTCGATAACGGTGCTTACATGGCGAAAGCTGGTTTATCCAATGAAACACCTAAGTAAGTATATCAAAATATACAAATTCATCTTCAATATGCACTCTATTATCAATAATGAATGAAAATATTTTAGATTAATTCCAAATTGTATAATGAAAGCAAAGAGCGAACGTCGTAGACCTTTCATTGGAAATCAAATCGAAGAATGTAGAGATGCTTCTGGATTGTTTTACATGTTACCTTTCCAGAAAGGTTATCTGGTGAATTGGGATATTCAAAAAACTTTATGGGATTATATATTTTCGAAAGAATCTTGTTCGGTGAATTTAAATCAGTTGTCTGTGATAGTGACAGAACCTATGTTTAATTTTCCAAGCATACAAGAAGCTATGACAGAAATATTTTTTGAGGAATACGAATGTCACAGTCTCCTGAGGATAAACGCAGCGAGTCTTTCATGTTATAATTACAGATCCGAAAATCCTAGTACAAAATGTTGCATAGTAATAGATAGCGGTTACAGTTTTACGCATATTATACCCTACATCAATGATTCAAAAGTAAAAGAAGGGATTCGAAGAATAGATGTAGGTGGTAAACTTTTAACAAATCACCTGAAAGAGATATTGTCTTATCGTCAGCTGCACGTTATGGATGAAACATATGTAATTAATCAAGTGAAAGAAGATTGTTGTTTTGTGTCTCAAGATTTCTTTAAAGATATGGAACGGGCCAAATGTAAGTTGGAAAAAAATACTATTGCTAAGGATTATGTTTTGCCAGATTATACGACTCTACGTCGTGGATATCTTAAGGATCCAGGACCATCTAATGAGCAACAAACATTACGTTTGACTAATGAGAGATTTGCTATACCTGAAATATTATTCCATCCATCTGATATTGGTATCCGACAAATGGGTATTTCCGAAGCTGTTATAGATTCCATAAAAGCTTGCGACGAAGAAACATGGCCTCATTTTCTATCTAATATTATTCTAACTGGTGGTAATGCAAAATTTCCAGGATTTAAGGACAGAATTTACAAAGAAATTAGAAGTTTAGCTCCAACAGAATATGCTGTAAACGTCTATTTACCACAAAAGTATTTTATATATTCTATTGCCATTTGTGTTATAGTGTGAAAAGCCTACTTATAAATACTAATAAATATTTTTCTATTTTTAGTCCAATCACTAATGCATGGTTTGGTGGGAAACAACTTTCACAAGACACAATGTTTTCAAATCTTTTGATAACAAGAGAAGAGTATGAAGAAGAAGGGCCATCTATATGCTTTGAAAAGTTTGACATATAATTTTATCTTTATGTTGTTTATATATTATCCTTTAATATATATAAAAAGGTTGTAACAAAATTACACTTATACATATTGATTTATATCTTGAAACATAAATTAATAAATTAATAAAAACCAGTTATATATAGCTTATATAAAAAATATTTTTCTATTTGAAATTTTTTTATTTAATACATTATAATTATTTCTAGAATATAACAGATTACACAATGCAAAAAATTTATAATGTATGCATATAATATCTTTTTCTTTACTTTTTATTTGTTAAATGTTTTATTTACGTAAAATATATCACATTATACATACATTAAAATCATTTTGCAACAAAAAGAGTTACATTTATAAATAATTAAAATAAAAGTACAATTCATTTATATATTTGATATCGAATATAAAATTAAAAAATATTTCAAGTATGGAATATGTGAATTTTTATTGCACTATTTTTAAATAGATTTCATCTCTGCCATTAATTCTTCTAAACTTGCTCCTGTAGATTCAGGAACAGTTTGTTCTCTTTCTAAATTGGTAACATGAGTAGGTGTAGAAATAGTATAGGCATATCGTACACCTGAAGTCGATGTTGTTTCATCTGGTTGCTCATTTTGTTCATCGACTAATGAAATTCCTACCAAAAAAATATTTAGCTAAGAGAGATGCAAAAATACAAATATATTTCAAAAAAAGATTATAATTTCTTTTCACTTACCCCATTTATTATCTTCATGTATAGCTTTTTCTTCTATAATCTTGCTTGGCTTTTGTTGACTTTTTGGTTTTTGTGCATATTCTTTTTGTCTTTGTCTACAATGTGCATCATCGCAATTTGGATTAGGTTTTAAAGTCATTGTAGGAAAAAAGTCTTCCATAGCATTGTAACCCAAATAGTAAGACACTTGTCCAAACTTTAGTAAGAATTTTAAAGTGTTCTGCACCAAAAAACCTGACACTATACCCATAGTGGTAGGCAATGATGCAGCACATACACCTTCACGTTTCAAAGTTTTCTCGTCGATACTAGATGCTACGATCAAAGGTGGAGCACACTAAAAATTCAAATTTAACAATAAAATAATTGCAATATATATTTTTTAACAATTCACGTGTATTTTGTATGATCCAATAGCCAATTTATACGTAATAGAGATCTTACTGCAAAACAGGCTGTTTCACCAGGCACAATGAATTGGATATGACCAGAAACAGCATTTTCGGAAACGCCACTTTCAAACCATTTCTGATTCAGTTCATTACATGCGGTATTAATTGCCATACGAGCTTCAAAATTGTCGACACAGCTCAATACCAAGTCAACTGGTCCATTTTTTAAGCTGGAAGTACTACAAAAATGCGAATTGTAATTAATCATAAAATATATAATAATTAAAAAAGATATTTAATATGCACAAATGTGTTATAAAATCGAATATTAAAGAAATTTGTAAATTTATACCTTATTGTATTCATGAAATCTGAAAAATTATCAATAGTTGTAATATTATAATTGTGCACCTCAATTTCCACATCAGGATTTATATAATGCAAAGTATTTGCTGCTGCTTCTACTTTGCTCTGACCTGCTTGATGTGGTTGAAAAAATAGTCTATTCATATTTGCAAGTTCTACATTATCATAATCAAATAATATCAACTGAAACATTATAATATTACACAGTGATTTATCATTATTAACATACAATAAATAATATTACTATTTCTTTACTTTTCCGATACCACATCTTGTCAACATTTCTGCTGTTACACTACCAACACCACCAATTCCAACTATAGCAATGGTTAACTCTCGTATCTTTTCATAATTTTCAACAATACCCATACGCTTCAATGCCATCAATCGACTGGAATAAAAATAATAAAAAATGTGCAGTTATTACAAAAATTTCTTGTATATTAAAATCTTATATATTACATATATCTTCTCTATATAATAAATATATATATATATATATATATATATATATATATATATATATATATATTAAAAATCTTATATCTCTTCTCTACGTAATTAATATTTTATTAAACACATATATATATATATATATATATATATATATATATATATATATATATATATATATATATATATATATGTGTTTAATAAAATATTAATTACATAGAGAAAGATATAAGATTATATATATATATATATATATATATATTAAATATATATATATATTTTTTAATGTTATTCAGAATTTATTGTGAGAGAATTTATTGTGTATTTGTGTATATTGGATGCTTACATGTAGAGGCAAATTTTTTGTACAGCCTTTTTTTACAAAAAATAAAGTAACGTTTTTATAAAAAATCGATTTATAAAAATTAACTTTGTAAAATTGATTTTACAGAGCAACATATACATAAATGATTAAAAACAGTGAAAAATATTTTTAAATTTACCTATATGGATTTGAATCCACTACTTCTTCTGACATATGTTCGATCTTTTCTCTCGTTGTTGCCGCATTTTTATCTTTCTTTTTTAATTCATTTTCGAGTTCTAAAATTCTTTGTCGCAGGCTTTCTATTTCATTCATATTTTAATAAAAAAAATTAATTTAATTAAAATAAGTTTTTTGCGAAATCAGTTATTATGACACGCTATTGACAACACAGCACAATTGACCATAAATATAGGAAATATCTAGACGGAGTGTATGCCACTTGCAACAGGATTGAGAACATAGGAGAAAGGGGATTGACAAGCTAAATAAGCTAATGTAACGGATGAACAACCAAGATAACGGTGCAGCAAAAAGTTAAAATCACGTCATACGGCGTGAAAATAGAATTGATTGTCAGATTACATGTCTACATATAATAAAAAAAGAATAAAGAATAAAGAAAAAAAGAAATAAAGAACAGCTTTGTGCAGAGCTATTGTTTTAGTCGATTTCGGTTATGTTATATTTAATTTTAATATATATATATTCGACTAATATACACTTATGCTTGGGAATGCGTTTAAACACATTGAACATGTTCGAACCACGCCGATAAAATTATCCAAAGTATACTATATTATTTATATAAAATAGATAATAATTAGGCCATGTTCCAAAATTCATTGCCAGTATTAGAAATGTATAATATATTTAGTTATGTGAAATATAGATTTCCAGTACTGGCAGTGAATTTTGGAATACAGCCTTAGAATTGATAATTTTAACTCATCTTTGATAGTAAAAGACAATGCGTTGGATTGATATTTTTGTTCGGGAAAAAAATTATATATTTATGTCAATCTTTTTTTAATTTTATTATAATATATTATTTAATCCTTTTTATTGTGTATATATATATATATATATATATATATATATATATATATATATATATAATAAAACGAGCAATATTATAGAAAATTGTTACATCACATCCACACACATTGCGTGTGGACAAATGTTTTATATTTGTAAAATCGGAAAGAGAGGGAGAGAATTTTCTTTATATCATTATTGGAGATTATATAAATAAATTATTTACTAGTATATTCGATATAGAGATATCACAAAAATTAAATGCGTTACTAATTATATGCATTTTGCACATCAGTACACATTTAAATTAATATAATTTTGCACAAGTTTTATTGTCATGTTTTAATCTACTTTTATGGCATGCTTAAAATATATTTTTATATATAAGAAAATAATGTATTAAAGTAGTAAAAATATTTATTTGCAAACTTAAACTATAGAGCAATAAGATGTAAAGGATATGAAAAATAATAGCATATGATTTTATCTTACAATCCTTCCATATAAAAAAAAAAGATTGGCAGGGAGAAGGAAAAATTGAGATAAAGAGTTAAAAGAAGGAGGATATTTTGAATACATTTAAACAATTTTTTATTGTCCTCTTTTTACATAAAAATTGTTTAAATGTGTTCAAAATATTAACCTTTAAGAAGATAAAGTATCTGAAACAATTCTGATTCATTGTGCCTCTCTCAAAATAAATTGCATATTTTAATATTTTATAGCATATTATAGAAAAATATTATAGCCAAAATTTTTAGTATAATATTTCTATTAGCAACATTTCATTGTATTTTCATATTTTTAAACTAATATTTGTTTATTTATGTAGCGATTATTATTCCACATTCCTCTTTTTTCATAAAACTAAATTAAAGATTATTGATGTCAACTTAATGTATTTATAATTTAAAACAGGTAAGACCTTGAATCTGTATTATACGCGTCGTTTTTGCCAAATAAAAGGAATTTTCAGTTACACATTCATGTATATATTAAAATGTTGATATTTGATGTAGCACATGTGACAATATAAAAATGAACAAAATAAACATATATTTATGTAGCTATTCATATAGCATATGTAGTATCTCTTTTTTTACATATTTATATGCTATATGTATAGCAACATATGCTTATTATAACATGTATGCATATTATATTCTTATTAACCTGTATATGTGTTTGTATATGTTGTGTGTTCATGAATGTATTGTTTGAATTATATATATTATATAACAAAACGAAAATAGTGTAGCAGCAATCAGAGAAACAAAGTTATTATTTAACTAATCATATAGAACACTCATTTATATTTTTATCAGGATAGGTTGATGTTAAGCATTGTTTTTAATGCATGAGAATATAAATGGCAATTGATTAATTTTAATACATATTCATATAGGAACTGATAAATCCTTGAAAAATTATACAAAAAAGATACAGTATACAACAGAGTATCATATACATTCTTTACAAGTATGTCTCGTCTGATGTGTAAATTCTCTTGAATGTATATTATACATGAATTGACTTTACAATATACATTTAGAATAATTCATATATTCAATGCACATAACAAAAAATACAAGGCAATTTTTTGGAAACATGGAAAACAAATTCTAGTGTAAGTTATTGTTAGATTTATCAACATACAGAAAAGTCGAGTTCATAAATATGCACATACATATATATGTATGTGATGTATGTATTAGTATATGTATATACATAAAGTTTTTTGTACTAGCATATATGTCAATAATATTTATAGGCTTTGTGCCAAATGTTTAAGGTGCTTGTGAATTTGCGCGCGATAACTAACAGACTTTATGTAAAACTTGCTTTTAATTTAAATCACTTTTTATTAATAGAAAAATGTTGTTATATTATAACATACGTATAGCAAATTTTCTTACGACGCATTTCCAGATCGATGATTTTTCGATTCTCATTCTCATTGAATAATAACAATGGTAGTATGCGCTGGATGCACAGAGCAGGTATTCACAAAGCACAAAGAGTACTTGGCTATAACAAACATTTTATTCAACTATTGTGGTATCAGATATAAACGAACATTTTTTTTTTTATCATTGTTAAAAGTACTAAACCGAATGGCCTAAGGTATAAGTATGACTGTGTATATGTTTATTTGTGTATCTGTGTACATGAGTGTATGTGAATGCAAATAGGTGGCTTGTTTAAAATTTCCACCACTGCACGTATTGTGTAACCACAAATAATCATTTTTCATCAAATAAGTGAATCTAGCTGCATCTTTATGCATTTATAGATCTGCCAAAAATATGATAATAATAGCAACATCGGAAAAAATAATAGATATAATGGGAACGCATCGCGAATCGTAGAACGGAAATGAGCGACCCGTTGTTTTTGATATCGCATGCACACCGGCCTATATGGACGGAGCATGTATTCTCATGTGATAGATTTTGTGCCAGAATCCTAATCTTCCGTAATACACTAAGTACATCGCAAATTTCGAGTGGTTATACATTTTTGAAAGAGACAAAGCGAAATTAGATAGATTCAGTCTTAACGATGGGATCATCGATCAAGCCGTACAAATCAGAATGATTCTCGTATGGAGAAGAATATACTTGGCAATATGAAATATCTGCTGCTGCATTGCAATATTTTGTAGTAGATTGGAAATTGGATTGTTGAGGTTCAGAATTGCTGAACTTATAAGATTACTTGAGGCAGTTCTTCTGAAAGGGTCAAACACCCGCTTCCAATTTCTTCCATGCTTTCCAATCCGTTTGTCCCATGAATCGATACAGCGCTCATTGTTACGCCACGAGGATCTGTAATAATCTCCTAGTTAAAACATCACTTTGACATGGGACCTTTTACTAATATCAATGTGTCGCACGATCTATATCAATATACAAGATGTCTCTCTATTATTTCCTTTATATTTAATATAAATGGGAAAATAATATAATGAATTCATTATTTTTGGAAAGTATTCCTTTGAAAATGTCCTCTCTCCATTCGGCATTACACATATTTCCAATCATATGTTTGATTAACTTATTAAGGCAAAGAAATATTTGCCTCTTTTTTCTAATCAAATGATTCGAACCATTTGTAATGCAGAATGGAGTGTTGTACTTTATATAATATTGTATTCTCCATTAGAGAAACTTCCATATAACATTTCCCAATAAATAAACTGATAAGATTTTCTTTTAAAATATAATATATTAGAAGAAAAGCGCGCTATAGGATGGCACAAAACCAAGGGTTTAGAGGCTTATAAGCAGAATCATGTGCCACTGTGTGTGTGTGTGTATATATATATATATATATATATATATATATATACAATTTATCATTAATATACGAGATGAGCTAATACAACAAATGAACAATGTATATGTGTAATCAATATTTTCTATTTGTAATAATGTATTTACAACTTACATACTCCTTTTACCTTAATTAAATACAAGTTATTTCAATGTAAAGTGCAAACAACATTCGCGATTACATCTGTTTGAATGCGGTAGTATGCATAAAAATTTATACAGGCGAATGCAATTGCTTCGTAAGATATATTATTATAAATCTGTCATGATGACAAGGATATAAAATGCTAAAAATAACAATTTTGGAAAAGAGAAAAGAGAAGATACATATTTAAGAACACAACTCTTGATGAAATAAGAGAAACATATTTTACAGTATTAAATTTTTAATATCTGATATATGTATAAGTTAATTATATTATAATTATGCCAATTAGAGTATAGAATTAGAGGTAGTTTAAAGTGGTGACATTACCTGGGCCGCTACTCACCTACAGGCACTGAGCCTGTCATGGGAGTAGGTGATGATGACACCATGGTCAACCGACCTTGTTCTTTTACTATAGGATCTAGAAAAAAAATAGTTAAGCAGAAAAATACATTTGACATGATTTCACAGTGTATAATATATAATATAAATGCGCAATTGTATTAATTGAAATTTCTTTTCTTGCTTCGATATTTCGATAAATACATTCTTCTCAGATGATATGCGCGCGCGCATGTACACATTCGCAAAGATAAATTCTAAAAAAATACACATTGCCTAGATATTTCTGTTTATATATATATGCTTACAAAAATAAGGATGTTCCATTGCTTCGCGCGCAGTTAATCTCTCATAGTGGTCATAGCGTAAGAGTTTATCAAGAAAATCCAAGCTTTCGGGCGATACTAGATGCTGGTTTTCCGAATGTACGAAACGTTCCCAACGTTTACGCGAATGTCGACCTAAGATATCGTTGAAACGAGGATCTAATTCAATATGATACTTGTCCAGATATTCAAATAATTCCTCAGTCCCAAGAACTTTTGCAATTCGAACTAATTGGTCATAATTATCATGTCCATGAAAGAACGGTTCTTTCCTAAATATCATACTCGCGAGCATACAACCCAACGACCACATATCTAATGAATAGTCGTACATCTGCAAAGTATCGAAAAATATTTCTCATTAACCCATAATACGAGGTGAAGTTTAAAGTTATATGTATATAAATATAATACACCCACATAAATGATCCAGCCAATTTTTTCTTTCACTCAATTTCCTTTTTCGATTATATTTTTATATTGCAATACTTACTTGATAATCTACAAGTAATTCCGGACCTTTGAAATAGCGGGAAGCTACTCGTACATTATACTCTTGACCAGGATGATAAAATTCTGCTAGTCCCCAGTCGATTAATCGTAACTTTCGGTTTTCATGATCTATCATAACATTGTGCGGTTTCACATCTCTGTGCATAATTCCCATACTGTGACAATAATCTAGTGCCTGTATAGAAAAAAAACAAAAACAATTATGTTAAACGTTAGAAAATATTTTTATCTCTGCATTTGCGATTAGACAATGGAACGAACATGATATCCAGACCTACTACCATTATATATTACTTACAATAAATATTCACAAGAGTTCAAAAATTTAAAAAAAAAAAAAATGCTGAATTTCAAAAAATCTTTGACTAGTAAGATGAAAAAGAAAGTATTTCCCTCACATGTTCATCTTTGCTTTAATAAAATCTCATCAATAGAATGAAATCATATATTTAAAATTACTCTACATTGTAAAAAGGAAAAGGAATAAATTGGATATAAAACCATTAGATATACAAATTACAATTTATATATGTTAATTGTAATTTTTAACTATCAATATCTTAAATATTGTTACAGAAAAAAAACATTGTTAGCAATAACAATATTGATAATTATGGACACAAAAGGAGGAATGGGAAGGAAGAGAGAAAGAAGGAAAAACATTATATAAAGCTATCAATTATTGAAAAATTTATAGATAAATTACTTTATCACTTGAAAGATAAAACATGTGAATAGTCTTCATGTTCATCCAAAGTAGCAAAATCTTGCAAAAATGCAGAAACGCTGCATAAAAGATAAAATTAAACAATAAAACTCAATTTAATCTCATAATATCCTTGATATTAACGAGAAATATGAAAACACATAATCCAGTATCTCTGAATTCTTCCTGGACCTGTATACACCTACATCTATTATAAACCAATAATCTCGAAGAATCAATTGGATTGATATTTGATTCCATTGCACTTATAACAATACACGCACTTTTAATAATTCGTAGAGGTAGTATCTTATGTCGTAGTCAGTTAGCGTCTGGTATAATTGCTTGAAATCTGTGTTGTTAACATGTTCGAAAATCAAAGCTGGTGTCCTAGAAACTGGATCCTTGACAACTGCTTGGAGTGTAATTATGTTGGTCCCTCCTTTAAGATTTTCTAAAATTTTTATTTCCCTTTTTATTTTCTTCTTTTTTACAGGCTACAACAAATAAAAATTAACAATATTAGTATTATAAATTTTAATTTTCTGTTGTTTTGTGTAAAATACTCATCAAACATATAACAATAATATATTATTTGCACCTTCAATATTTTTACGACACATTTTTCATTGTTTGTAACATTTATGGCCTCAAATACTTCGCTATATTTACCCCTGCCCAATTTTCTTACTAACTGGTAATCATCTTGTTGCCTATATCAAAAAATAAAAATAAAAGTAAATGAAATAATGTATAACAATATTAACAATACTAATGATATTCTGATATGTGATATAGCTTACCCCCAATCGACAACATAAGATTCATAGTCCCAGTATTCTCTTGGTTTATGTGAATTTACATCGGCATAGACTCGCGCTCTACTAGGTAAAGCCATTCTCTCGGAAATATTATTATCGATAAGCGTCTTGATGAATGATATACTGTCTCGACTATCTGTTCCAAACTTACAGCTATTAATGACTTTGTCTCTTCTGCTCACCCAGCTACGTACATGTGAGAGCAGTAATAAACCTAAACAATTTATATAATTTACATTGAGAGCAAAGCTTGTATCTCCATAAAAAAAAAATAAAGTAGAATAATATTTTTGAATGATAAAACAATTAAATAGATAAGCGTATAACAAACAATTTGACAAATCCATTTTTTAATGTTCTAATATATACATTGACGGAATAGTATTTATATTTCAGACAATATATTTCAAAATATACGTATATATATATTTTTTTTTTTAATTAAAAATAGACATGTATTTTACAGAATCTTAAAAAAATTTGAATCTCCAAACATAATTGATAAATTTTGCTATGATTAAAAAACACTATGCAATAAATGTATTTGTATTTAAAATTATAAAAGGCAAGATAAAAATTTGCAATTAAAACATAAATCCGAGTCATTATTAATTAATAATAAGTAATAAAAAAGAGAAAGACAGAGAAAAGAAGAAAATACGTTATTTCAATATTTTCCCTTATCGATTGTAATGTTAGTACCTTAGATACATCCAACGTTCGTTGAATGGTCGCAGTATTCATATGAAAAAATCGTACATATAAAGATACAAGTATTTTTGTATCCATGATTAGAGTCTACCTTGAAGAGATTACCTACCTACCGGCCAAGCCGGAGCAAAAGCACGCACATGCAAGAGGCACAAGGCACGTACACACATGTATCCAGTAAATCACACGCCATCACGATCGAGCAATTGATGTAGGATTATTTTGGACTCACCTAAAGCATTCCGGGCTCGAATCTTGATCGGATTAAATACGATGGATTCTTGAATTCGTTGCGAATGCACAAAACTTGCTCACGGAGCAGCTGAGGCCGCGCAAACGCGTAAAACTTCGGATTTTTGAGGGCGGCCGGCTTCTCAAACGAGCGAGGTGCAAGATGGCAGCCGGCAACCCGCCGCACACTACACAAATCTAGAACGGAAACCTATATGAGGCTGCTAATGCAGCGACATCTTTAATCATTATGTTGCTCTGTGTATAGGACATAGACCTAGTTTACATCGATATATTTGTACTAATACCGTATGACCAATCACAACCATTCCGTTCTTCCATTCCATTCAGACAAACGGCTATCATTCGCCAGTGTAATACTTGATATGTAAAGCATAGTGATCAAGTGATATATATATATATATATATATATATATCAGTGATAAAGTATATCAATGTAAACTGGACCAAAGAACACGGCACGCTTGCCGCGCGGCAAAAGGCGATGCGGTGATTGGTCACACGGTAGCCAATCAACTTGCAACTTTTCCATAGAATCAAAAGATTGATTGGCTATCGTGTCAATTTTTCCCGCGCGATAAACGTTGCCGTTGCTGCGTTCTGTATCATGGCTTCCTGCTAATTTCGTCCTAGCTTTAGATCCACTGATTCACTCGCTCCCCACGTCCCCTGCTTTTATAAAAGGATGATGGCTTGTTGATTGGAATGAGATTACTGCGCAAACGCTAGCGCAATCAAGCGCAATGCCTTATAACAATGAACGTATAAATTGCGCGATATTTTTATATTATATTTATTTGTAAAATCTAAGAGTAATTTTTTTGTTATATAGCAAACAGCAAAAGATGGTTTTAATATTGTATATCAAGTAGATTAGTTGAATTCTACATAAAACTTGAGACAATTGCTTTGCATATTATAAAATTGATCATGGAATAAAGAATTGTTAAAAATATATAGATAACAGATAACATTTATTGATGAATGAGAATATAAATACAATTGAATTAGAATGCTGCAAGCTAGCTAAACTATGATTATGAAAACAAGTAAATTAAAATTTATGGATACAATAATATTGATAATTTGCATATCCTTAACAATTATAATTAAATATTTTGCACATTTTTAATATTTATTGCATATGTTGACGTCTACGAGCAGCTCTTTGTTTATCGAAACGTAACTCCATTTCTTCTAAAACACGTGGAGTATACCGCACTACCAATTTTACAGAATTTTGTGCCTGCTTTAATAATTCTACTGCCTTTTCATGATTTTCTCCTTCAACACACTGAAACAAATATAAAAAATTTATTATTAAAATATCTTATTTCCAATGTTTGAAAGAAAAAAAAGAAAAAATTTTACTAACAACTCCATTAACAGATAAAAGTTGATCTCCACGTTTTAAGCCACCATGTCTGTCGGCAACACCACCAGGGATAATGCGAGATATATAAATTGGCGAATTCTGTTCTTTACCTCCCATTACATTAAAACCAAGTCCTTCCTCTGTTTTTGGTAATTCGACCACACGTGGATGAGCATGACCTTCGCTGGCTGCAAAAGCAGCAACGGTCGCTTTTGCCGTCGCGGATGCACGTACATCCTGTGAACCCTTTGACAAAATAATGATGATTATAATATCAATAAGATATCTGCCAACATTTGAAACAACAACAGTTATACCTGAATATCAACAGTTTCGTATACATGTTCATATACTTCCCGCACTGCACTAAGAAAATCGCTTTGTAATACTTTCTGTAAAGCAGCCAATTTTGTTGTAGGAACTTCACCTCCTGAATATAGAATATTATAAAACAAAATAGACATTGATGGATATATGAAAAAATGCTTTATTATGTATTCAAATTGCTCACCTTTCTGTAATTTATCTAATAATTCTATAGATCTCTTGACGTCTACGAACAAAAATGATAATTGTAATAATTTATCAAAAATTTCATCTAATTTATTAGCGTTAATTGAGACTGATCAAAACTTACCTCTTGCTAAAGTAAGAGGCTCGCCCATGGTAGCCATACTTTTTGATTATTAATCGCAAATTTGCGACTTTGTTCCCCAATTATATCTCGATGCGTAAATGTGCACCGAGCAAAAATATTCTTAAACGCAATGTATTTACTTGTGGCTGCAAAATTCTATCCGAATAGCGCTGAACACTTTTGGTCGAAAATGGTCGGGAATGGATCAATGTTTGTTTTCACTCTCTCAAATCAAGTTTAAGGGTCTATCTCCAAACAAACTTGCATCAGATTCAGATACTACATTTTTCCTACTAGACGCGTGATTGGTTGATTTTTCTCTGAATTACGCCTTTACATTCTAGTTTGTCTGAATAGAGCCTAATATATTGAAGCATCGCAATTTGCATCATATCTACACATTGATACGTTTATGACTGTATAATTTGAAAAAATCTTGAAATATACAAAATGAATGCATCATAAAAAATGCAATACTACTTCAGGGTTTCAGGAGATAATCGTGTACAGTAAAAAAATGGTATTTAGATATAATTGTATATATTGATTATTTGATTCTTTTATTAATTTCTGTGTATATTTTATGTTTTGTTATGCGAGAATTCACCTGAATGAATTTTCGTCCATGACAGTGCATATATTATACCAAAAATCATTTATTTAAAACACGTTAATTAAAAAATCTAACGGTTATCACGTATAAAAAAATGTTTGCGAATATTTTATTATTTTTATACGATGTTATTTGAGTCTAGCGCAGAATCTTATATTTTACTGATATTTTCATGATGCAAGAAAATATATACAATATCCAGCTACATGCTACATGAGAAGTAAACATGGTGATAAAACTCTATGTGATAAGACATATATACACGCATATTACACACGCATGTACATTTATTTATATAAAGAATGTTTGATTTTTTTTATTAAAACGCATTCTAAATAATAAATTTGTTATTTCTAAGATAATAACATATATTTAAATATAATTTCAAATAACATATGTTTGTGTGTGTGTAATTATATCTGCAACAAAGACAAAAGTATTCCTTGAAGTTTAAAAAATATTAGTTTTTGTTTTCTCAAAAAAAGAATAAAATAAGTCTCTAAATATAGCTTGGCGCAATTAAAAAAAAAATGCATTTAAAATATATAAAAATTATTTTAATTTGAAAATTTATTATACACATATGCATATTTTTAAAGAAAAATTAAAATGTTTTTATGTGAATTACATCACAAAATGTATGAGATAATTGTCAATTATCAAGTCTTGATATAATGGTTTGAAATACAAATAAGTCAAACGAAGTAACAACTACATATTTATCAAATTGCAATTCACTACAGAAATGATTTTAAAAAATCCTTATAATTAATAATTAATAATTTTTATTTCTTTTATTTATGCTACTTAAAAATTAATTAATATTATATTAATAATATCTTTTTTTTCTTCATAATCAATGGAACACTGGTGAATAAAAAATTTGATTTTCTCGTATTTTAAAAGGAATTCAAATGCATAGTATTGTTTATTTGTAAATTGCAAATTAAGTTTTATATCGATGCAATTACTTATTGGACAACTACATTAAATTACCAGCCAAAGATATAGGATCAATTAAAGAAATGGATTTATTTTGTAACACTATAAATTATTTCTAATATATAAATTAGAGATCGTGTCTTTATAGTCAAATTTCTTTTTACAGATGATGATCGCGATTCATTTGCAACAATTGTCAATTGTTGAGAGATTGTATTGACAATTATATTGCTCTTTATTTCAGATAAAGGAAATAAAATCATTTCAATAAAAGAGAATGAAAAAGATGTATCGAACAGCAAATTTTTATATATAATGGAAAAAATGATTTTTGCATAAAAATATGATTATCAAGGTAATAAGAAAAAAAAAAATTGACGAGAATAAAGGCATTATGCGAAACTTTAATCCTGTAATTGATGATGCAATTTAGTCTTGCTTTCACGCCGGAGGAATTATTATCGTCGTTTTAATTTAACCTTCGATTAGCTTCGAATCTGAATCCGAAATAACAGGGGGTATCGCACGTAGACATTTTACACGGCGATGGGTCAATGGGTCGCTACTGATAATGTCTTTGTTCGATTACGATTTTGTATAAAAGACTCGCATTGCTCAGTAGACAGCATCCGGCAGACGGCATTGACAGCATCATCATGAGGTGCGTGATAGTTCTACTGGCTCTGGCAGCTTTTGGGGCGGCCTTACCCCAACAGCAGCAGAAACAACGTGCTGGTAAGTAATAATTATCATTTTACTTTCGCGTTTCCTTTCTCTCTGTTTCTCGCTTATTTTCAAGCGACAATGTGATTTAAAATATTTTTTAAAATTGTCGCTACTAATTTTATAGCATTAATATTATTCCCTTAATTAAATTTTATACTATTAATTTATGACTTATGAGACAAATATCTGTAAAAATTTAATAAGCTTTATATAAAAAATTGGATATCTTGAATGTGGATATCTCGACATCATCTACACAGAATATATAATTTGAAAAATGTACCAATCATTTCTTTATTCTTTTTTAGCTGATCAAAGTCTTCTGAAAAAGCAGCAAGACGTTATACTGTTATTACAACAGATCACCCAAGAAATCCCGAACGAACAGCTACAGATCCTTGGTACCACCTATGATATTCAAAATAATTTGCAACAATATAACAATCCGATCCTTGTCAAGTACTATGTGGGCGCTGTACAGGCCGGTCTGGTACAACCGAAAGGTACTGCTTATTCAAGCTCCATCAGCCAGCTTCGTAAGGAGATCGCTCTTTTGCAAAGAATTTTATTAAGTGCCACTAACTATCAGACATTTTTGGCAACCGCCGCTTGGGCCCGCGTCCACGTTAACGAAGAACAATTCGTCAAGGCTTTCATCGGAGCTGTTCTACAGCATCCGGAGACACAGGGTGTCATTCTGCCGCCTCTCTACGAAATTATTCCCCAATTCTATTTCGATTCTAGAATAATCCAACAAGTCCAAGACGTCGTTGCACAAAGCGTTGGACAAAGTCCTGTTGTTATTCCCGTCAATTATACCGCCAATTTGCCCAATGGTGAACATCAGCTTTCCTACTTCACACAAGACATCGGCCTTGCCAACTATTACGCCTTCGTCAATCTTGCTGGAAATTCCTTGCAACAGGTGCGCATGTTTTAAATATTGCGAACAAATATTATTCGAAATTTTTGCTCGCATAAAAAAAAGAGAAAAATCTTTTTGATAATTTTACTCACGCAAACTTATTGATATATTTGATCATTTTATAATAATATATAAATTATAAATATAATTCTAGAATGTACAACAGCAAACGCCGTTGCAGTATCAAGGAATCCAAAATCAGGAAGATCAAATTGGTCAGGGAGCTCTCTACTATTACCTTCATCAACAACTACTGGCCCATTATGAATTGAATCGTCTCGCAAATGGACTTGGTCCGATTCAAAATACTGATTACATCAATGTACAAGCGCCGTATCAACCGCATCTCCGACACATAAATGGACTCGAATTCCCCACGCGCCCTTCGAATCTTCAGCTCAGTCCTGTCAAGAATCATCTTATCAACACTGTCAAGAAAATTGAAGAAAGACTGATGGAAGCTATTGAGTCTGGGCATGTCATCACTCCGCAAGGTGCTTTCCTCTCCCTTTACCAACCGCAAGGTTTGAACATTCTTGGGGAACTTATCCAAGGAACTGGCAAGAGCGTTAATCCAAGGTTAATTTTCTATTCGACTAATCGTTCGACCACACCCAATAATATAATGTAATATTTACAATGATATATTTTTTACCACAGATATTATGGCAGTCTTCAAGCGGCCGCGCGTCAACTCCTCGGTAACGCTCCTGAAGTACAGAATATCTACGATTATACTCCTTCTGTTCTGGAATCGGGAAGTATTGCTGTTCGTGACCCAGCTTTCTACCAGCTTTACAAGAAAGTCATCCAATTGTTCCAGCAGTATCAGAACTCTCTGCCCGCATATCAGTATAATGATGTTCTTTTGCCCGGCGTTAGCATCCAAAACGTTCAGATTAGTCCACTTGTGACTCTCTTCAACGATTATTACGTTGATCTCGATAGCGCAACTGCCCACCAGCAAGTTGGTCAACAACAAGTCCAGCAGCAGCAACACCAAGGCCAGCAGCAGCAACACCAAAGCCATCAGCAGCAGCAACAAGTCCATCAGCAGCATCAACAAGTCTATCAACAGCAGCAACAAGTCTATCAGCAGCAGCAACAAGTCCATCAGCAGCAGCAACAAGTCCAGCAGCAGCAGCAGCAGCAGCAGCAGCAACAACAAATCAAAGGACAAGTAAAAAGATTAGATCATAAGCCGTACGAATATCAAATCACCGTCCAGAGCGAGCAGAACATCCTCGATGCCGTTGTCCGCGTCTATCTTGGACCGAAATATGATTATGAGGGCAAGCCCATCAGCATTTCTCAACATAGACAGCAATTCGTCGAACTTGATCAATTTACAACTAACCGTATGTTTCCGATTGCAAAATTATCAACCGTTTTTCTTCTTAATTAATAAATAAATAGTTTAAAACTTTCTTTTCGTTTTATAGTTCAGCAAGGACAGAACGTCATTGTTAGGCAGTCCCAGCAAGCGCCAGGTCAGAGCTTTGATTACCCATCCGTTCAGGAAATCAACCAGAGTGTCAACGATGCTATCCATGCGCAAGAACCGTTTTACGTCACCGAGGTAATTATATTTACTACTGTGATTATCTTGATAAGCAACACGAGATTAAACATCAATGTTTCTTTCAGCCGCATCAGATCTTTGGTTTCCCTGCTAGATTGGCTCTTCCTAAAGGTCAACAGGGTCAAGGATTCCCAGTTCAGTTGTTGGTTGTGATTTCTCAACCAGAACAACAAAGCCTATCTTATGGACCAGTAATCCCGGAACAATATCAAACATACCAACAAAATGAATATCAAGTAGTTGATTCCGCGGAATATCTTCAGCAAATTCAACATGGTAACAAGGGACTCGGTTTGAAACAAACTGTGGAAGTTGTGCCTGAAACTCTGTCAGTTGGTCAACAAGTAAATCAAGGTGCATTATCGATATCACAAAGACGAAACTGTTCGTTATTGAGTAGCATCAAAAGAATGAGTCATTTCTTCTTTGCAGTTGTAAGGAACCATTATGCTAATCTCTACACTCAGCAACACGGACAATATCCGTACACGCATACCCAACATCAAATCGGCCAGGGACAAGTACAGGGACAGAACGTCTACGGTGTACAAAGCCAGTGGCTACTTGGACAGCAGGGACAATGGAGGCAGCAAGGACAACAGACCCAAAACATTCACGGACAACAGGGACAACAGGGACAACTGAGACAGTTAGGACAACAGGCCCAAAATGTCCAAGAACAGCAAGGATATCTGGGACAGCTAAGACAACAGGCTCAAAACACTCAAGGACAGCAGCAATGGAGTCAATTGCAAAATATTGATCAAGAACAACAATCTCAAAATACGGTCGGAGTCGTAGGAGTCCAAGGTGTGCTAACTGCTGGTGTACAAAATACACAACAAAGCACTCAAGGTGTACAAGGATTACAAAATTTGCAAAGTCTGCAAGGTGTACAAAATGTGCAAGGAAGACAAGGTAATGTTGTTGGTGGCGTTCAATCTGGAATTCAGAGCAAATACCAAACTACTTACCAAGGACAGAGTCAACAGCAGCAAGGACTCACTGGTAGTGGACAATACCACGCTGGTGGCTTTCAAAATATCTTGAGTCAGGGACAAAAGGTACAAGACAGTGATGTCAGTAAATACTACCAGAATAAGCCCATCTCCCAAATCATTGGTGGTGCTATTTCTCTGGACGGTAAACCTCTCGGCTACCCGTTGGACAGACCCTTGAGCATTGGTGCTCTTTCCGTGCCTAATGTGCATGTACAAACTGTCCATATTTATCATGAAGGCCAACCCACCAACGAAATCTATCAGTGAAGTGTTCCTATAAATCAGGCTTAATAGATGCGACATCGCCAGATGTAACAATGATGTTTAAGCGAGAGCTGTTTTTTATTTTTTCATTCAATGTCAAAAATGATTTATTGATATAGCAAATGCAATTAATAAATTGCCCTAAAACGCAAATATTCAAATATTTATTTATAACACAATTCTCTCTCTTTCTCTTATGCATTTCCTTACATTTCCTATCGATTTTATTCACATAAGTAAGGATTAATTAATGATAAAATAAAATAATCTTTTTCTCCGAAAAATATTATTTTATTAAGAAAGTTTATTGTTTTTTTTAGTGATTGGGCAATTCATCGTCATTCTAGTACACGATCATTCTCCAGTCATCATCTCCATAAATTCTGCAATTAAGAATCCATCACAAGACAAATAAGAAATTAATAATCCCTGACTTATTGTATAGTATATAGTATTTACATACCATCAAAGTCCACCGTACCGGAGCCGTCCGTATCGATCTCTGCGATTATTCCATCAAGATCGGAATTTGTGAGTTTATCGTCGAGCGCCGCCAAAATCTCTTTCAATGTAGCCGTAGTAATGTATCCGTTACCTTCACGGTCGTACAATCGGAACGCCTCTTTCAATTCCTCTTGCATCGCCTCGGCGTCTTCTTCTTCAAGAAATCGACCGGCGATTTTACAGAAACCATCAAAATTCACTTTGCCCAAACCCTCGGGATCATTTTCCTCGATTAAAGCATTTAATTCACCATCGTCGAATAGTTGCCCCATTGTGTTTAATATCGTCGAGATCTTCATGGTGTCGATGAAACCACTTTTCGTTGTATCAAACATTTGAAACGCTTTACGCATCACGGCAACTTTTTGATCATCTTCCTCCTACAGTATATCCGAACGAAAAATTTTTGTTACCCGATATATATATATATATATATATATATATATATATATATATATATATATATATATACATATTGCTTTTATTTATAATTAAAGAAAAAGACCGCAAATGCGCACACGCCAAGAGATTTAAAATATCAACATTTCTTTGCAAACAGAGAAAGAAAGAGAAAGAGAAATCGTAAAATAACATTTTTTATTCACTGACGAGTAAGAGAAATATCTCTTCTCTCTTATAAATAGCACCTATAAAGTTTCGAATATCATTACCCGAATAATGTGCGACACTTTTACAGTCTTTTTTGCGAGTCAAATTTTTAAAATTTACACTATTTTTTTTTTTTTAACAAATAAAGTATCTTCTAATTTATTTTCTTACCATGGCTTTTTAATAAAGGGTTTTTTTTACGCCGTATTAGGGAAACCGTGAGCGGCGTACGAACGCGACGGACGACGGACACTTGAAGAGAATCGCTTCTTCCGTCCCGGTATAAAGACTTCCTCTCCGTCATCGTCTAAACCAGCTAGAAAGTTGGTGGACGCAAAAATAGAGTTTCGCGTAACGCCGACGAAAAATGAAATATGTTATAAGTGAGTATCGACGCCCCTTCACATCGTTTTGCACAAAGGTCGATGCATAATATCAGTTTCGACGCGGTCGTCAGATATTTTCGTTAAAGAGAAAATCGAGTTCATTGAGCGCATTACACAATGAAATACATTTTTATAATATTCATAAAAATATCTTTATACCGTGTATATCGGACGTGGTATAGTGTTTTTATTATGATCTCATCTACTTATTGCTTATATAATAAAGAAATTTATATACTTATATAATTTACATATGCTTATATAATAAAGAAATTTTTTCGCTATTAATATCAGAATGTACGAAAATCCATGCAATTATAAAAAAGTAAAAATTAATATCGATCTATATTTGAGATTATTTTCAAGATGCCAAATAGAAGATACGATATAAAAAAGAAACGTGTAAAATTAGCAAGTACTTATATTATTTATATGAAAAATTTGTATATTATATAAATTTTTCATATAAATAATATAAATACTTGCTAATTTAATATAAATACTTGCGCATTAACGAAGACACTGAAAAAAAAGAAAGAGAGAAACAATATTAAAGCGATTACTGTGATCAATCGCAGTAGTTAGTTATGTAATTTATTTGGCGTTAATTATATATTTTTACATGATAAAAATAAATGAATTGTGTGAATTTTAAATCGCTTATGCGTATTATCGATAAAAATAAAAATTGTGCCCTCGTTTGATATACGCGCGATTCATTCCATGTAATCGTTTATTAGATGATACCTGAAGCTCTTGAAATAGGGCAACGTATTACCGTTCTTAGGTCGCTGCCTACGCGTTCCGTGGCTGCAAACCATTACAACATATCTAGCATGCAGCTAGAATGATGTAAAAATATATCCCGGGCTGTTCCTCCTGGCGCAAACGATTCATCACCTTCCCGCGCATTTTCCAGCCGAGGAAAAAATAGGTCGGAGGTATTCTTTTCGATTGTTCTCGGTTGCTAATATTCTAATTGATCACGGACAACTAGAGAAAGATTCATGTTTTAAATATTAAAAAATAAACTGTATTCATCTATTATAATAATTATCTCGTGCGGCCTTGTAACCGCCACTACTATAAAATGTACGCTAAATAATCTTATTGGAAATATTTTCAGTGCATCCACTCATCGAGCAAGACAAACTCGATAGTTATTGCATTACTGTGCCAAATTTTGCTCGTGCCAAATTAACGTGTTGGAATTTCTTAACAAGAGTGTAATTGCAAGAAATCGTACGACAGAACCATTTATCTTTATGTTTCTCTTCTCAACACTGGATAATATATTAAAATATAATTTTTTTTTCATTTTCCTATATGTTTAACTATATTTTAATCGATATTTTTGCTGGATAAGCTCAGTCTGAATTTTCATTATGGTTTGAATAAAATCATACTCTGAAAATTCAATAATCAACAATAAATTATCGAAATCGTACAAGTTGCTTGCTATGTATTTTTGCTTATATCATCCGTATAATAATAATATCATCATAGATATTGAAATGTTTTTAATCTTGTTTTCATGCTTGCATTTATATAAACTCGTAAGATAAAAAAAAAAAGATTATCGTGGGATATGTATATATTATATATTCGTATCGCTAAAGCTCTCTTTTTTTAATAATAAATTATATTAATAATAATTTATATTAATAATAATTTTATGTTTACGTCAAATAAAATTCATTATCTAAGCAGAAAATCTTGCATATTAAACTTCCAGATAAATGAGCGCGCTGATATTATTATATCAATAAAATGTATGCATAAAATGTTCCAATAAAAGAATTACCGATTACCAAAATATACGAATCAGTCTCAAAATGTGTGAAGAAACAGATGTTAAGAATAAATAATCATAAGACAAAGTTGATTCTAAAACCATTTTCAGGCTACATTCTAAACATTCATTCAAAAATATGTAGAATTTTTTATCATATTTTAAGAAATATATTTCGGTTAGATAGAGGTAGAAATAAATTAAAGATATTTTCCGGCAATAACAGTCACATTTGCTTAGTAGATACTTGAGTTTGTTAGTAAAGTACAATTAATAAATAAAAGACACAGTAAAGTTTGTATAAGAAAAATTTTACATTTATAAGAATTGATACATTTCACTGATCAATTTGTAGCAAAATCTTGTAGAAAAAAATTATCATTATATTGCAATATCAAAGCATTAATTAAAATGTTCCATTAATAAATTGTAGATAAAGTGTAGTATGCAAGTCTTAAATTGAAGCATTTCCCTGTCAGAGAATTGTATTTGAGATGATGCAATTCTCCATTACAGAATTAGATATAATCTTAAAAATTCTAGCAACACATTATTAGATAAAAAAAAAGGTTCCTGCTGCGCCGACAATAAACAATAAATCAATCGGACAATAGTTCTTTTATACACTCAATCGTAAAATATATGAGAATAATCAGAATATAAACCTCCATATCAGCCACTATCATTTATAAAAAAAATCATCATTACTGGCCACTCGTGTGTTTGTATATGTGTGTATAGTATTTAAGGCCGGCGATTAAATATTTTCTTTCTATATGCAAGTTTCACATAGATAAAAAAAATTAATTACATAAATTAAATCAACAAATATATTGCATTTGTATGCGTCTTCTCAGTTCGTCATTAAAAGGATATTTCAGATTATTTTTTATGATATATTGAATATGTCAGAAAATACTGTGCTGCTTCTTTTTCTTAGAATTTAGTATTATATCATACAGAATATGTCAGGAAAAAATTATAAATTCTTTTTGCTATATATAAAATAGAAAAAAATGTGACTTGATTTTCACATATATTATAAAAATTGTAATTGACATATATATCTTACTTTGAAAAGGCAGTTCTTTTTACGATGCATGTAATATGTATAAAAAATTATAAACATTTATTTTGATTTATGTCATCTTTTTGACATAAATTTATAAACTGATAGCAAAATAATGCTATCATTACATATCATGCCATATTATAGAACAATTGTTGAAAGATTATCATAATTATGGCGTAGATTCTTTAGGCCATTTTAAGAATTGACATATCAAACATACATATATCTTCATATCAAATATAATTAAACAACATTTGTTAAATATCATATGATAATTGTTTTGAATAGATAAACCAATATAAAATTGAACTGTTACAATTCTTGCAATGTTGATACTGTGAAGATCTCGACAAAACATATACAATATTGCATCAAATCAGTGTATGGTATACTGTATCGATAACAAAATTCTTCCACAAAAAAACGTTCAAAGGTATAGGAAGCAACTAAACTAATGACATTATAATTGCCATTTTGCAAACCAAGTATCATTATTGGTAATATCTGTAGTATGATAACGATATTAGTTAGAAAACGGAATTTTCTAATTTGTCTTTCTTTCTGTTTTATCGCTAATGGAAAAAATATTGGTATTGTACCAAGAAACAATAAAAGCATACGTATCTTTTCATCTATCTGATACGCACTCAATATACCAGATGTCAGTAATGCCAAAGGAATAATTTCAATGACACTGGAAAACCAATCGTAAAAGTTTCGGAAGCATCTTGCCGTAAATGTCGACGAGGAAGTAAATGGAACTCCTGAAAATGTTAGAAGAAAATTATAGAAAAAAAAATATTTAAATATAAAATAAAAAATAAAATATAATTATAAAAGAAAAGAATATTGGGGTAATATACAATGATATTAAAGAGGTATTAAGAGGATACAAGATTCAATGTTATAACTGTGCTATAATTTGTGCAAAAAGTGTATGCAAACAAATGTAATTCGATCACATGACCATACTGTAAACTATTAGATCATTATCAACTTGTTGGAACATGTAAGAAATAATAATTATATAAATGTACAAAAAAAAAAAGTACACTTGGTGCTTGTCAAAACTTGCATTGGATATGAACAATACTATGAATATATGTGCAAAAACATTCTAACAAACGTGCATGTAAAAGATTATAGGGATCTGTTTTTTATAGCCAAACTGGCTGTACTAGTTCAGAGCTTATCTTTTTCTTTTTAATATGGAGAGGAAAAACTAAACTCTGAACTAGTGCAGCCAGTTCAGCTATAAAGAACAAAATGTAGATATTAATGCTTGTGCATACAATGTTCTAAATGTGCATATATCTGTTGCATATATATATGTATTTTGTTTCAAATTGTAAGGTCAAGTATTTCTGAAAAGATTAAAAGAATATTGCGCAAAAGTATATCTTTTTTAGTATAAATAAAAGTACATCTTTTTTAGTATAAATAAAAGTCTTTATCTTTCGTCTCTATATCTTTTTTAGCAAAAGTTTATCTTTTGAGTTTTGTATTAATTCGTAGACAAAACTGCGAAATAATACAAAACTCAAAATAGCTATAAACTGCACTCGCTACTAATTTGGCTAAGAATAAGTAAATTACATTGGAGTTTCAAAAGTACAATTAAAATATATTCCTTTTGTAATAGTGTTCCTTACTTGTTCCAACTATAACAAATAATATGTACAAATTACCATAAATCCTTAACGTTGACAAATGGAAAACATCTTCTTCTTCCATTGGTGATTTAGACACAAAAATTAAATATCATGTGTGGCCATGTGTCATATTGTATCAATCGCTCTTTGCTGTGACATCTTCACTCCCCCCTCTCACCCCCAAAGTTATGACATGGAATCTTAGATGGTCCATATCTATAAGTTATTAAGCTTTGAACAAATAGGGTAACGATTGAAAGAGGCAGATTATAAAAAAAATGATACACGCACACATGCAGACACCAAATTAATAAATATTTACAACTGAAATTGTATAGAAAAATAACAAAACATAATATATATAATCAATAATATTACTAGAATAATTACTTGAAAGAAATATGGGGTGTTGAGAGAGATAGTCAAAAGTAAAATTGAAAATAAATGAAAACAAAGAAAAAGTTTAAGTTAATTTTATGTATTGGTGTATTTTGATAGAAATAAAAGATTATTGTTTATATAGAAAAGAAGTAATGGATAAAAGGATTATTTATAAATATGAGACATTCATCTTACCGAATCTGAAGATCCCCAAAATCGAGTGCATGAAGAGAATACGAAAGGCACGTAGAGACCACGTAGTTGGTGAAGCCTTTGCTGCTCGATAAGGCTCGGTGAGATGCCTCATGCATATCGCAGTCACCAGCAGTTTCACGAAATGCGCCACAACACTGCTCGCGTTTACCATGATGATCACCGTTTCGTTATATCTCCAAGTAACTCGCCTAATCGAGGATAATCGACCGTATATTCCATTCGAATTCTTGCCAATTATTTCCGATTGTTTTGCGTTGTCGTCTGTTGCGCTCTTGTCCTTTTTCTTTTCTTCCTTTTCCTCGTCACGAGTCTGCCTAGCCGCGGACGAAAGTAGATACGTGTGATAAATAGTGAAGTGTCATTGTGAAAATCATCAATTCTATAATATCGTAAAATATTATAACGTGCTTTTACAGAATTTTCAGAAAGATACGAAAACACAAAAACGAAAGCGCCATACTACGCAATTGTTGACATGTTGACCTAACTTGAATATAAATGCACCGCATTTATATGTGTGTGTGCGCGCGTGTGGACGTGTGTGTGTGTGTGTGTGTGTGTGTGTGTGTGTGTGTGTGTGTGTGTGTGTGTAATGTGATATGTTTAGAGTAATAAAAATTATTACTATATTTTCAAAATACATCACTCAGCTTTTTTTTATGAATAATAACTACTCACTTTTTTACCGAATATTTATCTGTTAATGATAAAATTATATTTAATGAGTTAACGAGGTATTTAATGAGGTAACCATCAATCGGCTTATAAACTTATTTCATTTTGCTTGCCATCTTTCGAAAAAATGTAAAACAGAATTTCTGTTCACAATAAAATAAAGAAACTATAAATAATGAAAAGGTAAATATAAATAAAAAAAATATATTGTTAGGTAAAATCTAGTTAGATTAGATTACCGAAACGATTGAACAATCAAAAAAGTATAATTTTGAATGGGCCAATTGGTGATATTTTCATTCGAATTCCATTAAAATTAACCAATCAAGACACAGAAATATTTGCTCATTTTTTCCTGATTGGTCAATTAAACGTTACTTTACCTCACATTCGAATTTTTGAACGTACTTTAATCGTATTTATTTAATTCGATTGAGAGGATTAAGATACGTCACCAATTGGTCAATTCAATATTAAACTATTTTATTGGTCTATCATTGCTGGTAACCCTAGAAATTGATCGATATGAGTGGCTGTAGTCAATCGGGACGTGATCACACTTCCATTTAATTTTAATCTCTCTGTTCCAAAAAAAAAACACGGAAGATTGTGTCACAATATTTGTGGTTATATTATAGTTTTGAATAAAATGACAAATATGGGTAAAATAATTGTGCACAAACATGCCATGTAATGTCTTATTCAACATGACATAATGAATCGAGTAAATAACAAAAATAACAAATTGATTATTCAAAGTTTCGCTTATCATTGTCCACTACACGTATATGAATCCACGTGGATCTGACTGAATTGATGTTTGCAAATCTGCGCAAACCGCCATAGCACATTATTCGTGATAAAATGGAAAAAAAATCGACTACAGATACGAGGACGAGACTCAATTACGATAACAAACTCATTTTAGCGCCCATGGTACGTATCGGAACACTTCCCATGCGTTTGCTCGCTCTGGACTATGGTGCGGACATAGTATACACCGAAGAATTGATCGATAGAAAATTGTTGCGGTCGATTCGTCGAGAGAATGGTAAAAAATCTATTTTTTTTCTTTTTTGCTTAAGAACTGAGTAATTATGCAAAATTTTAACGCATTGACATCATACTAAAAGAATTTTCAATGACTTAAGCATAAGAATTTAGTTTTTATCAATATACAAATTATGATACACTTATTGTGATTATTAATATAATTAATATTATTCTAGCTAATTTTTTTTATATATTATAGTTGTCTATTTTATTTGGATAGAATTTTGTCGAGTTGAATAAAGTAGTAATGATATTATAATTTATCTTTAAAATTTTAGACTTATTATTTGATTTACAGATGTTCTAGGCACAATCGATTATATTGACAAGACGGACGGTACCGTCGTATTTCGTACTTGTTCTCGGGAACGAGAGCATGTGGTTCTTCAAATTGGTACATCTGATCCATTGAGAGCAGCCGAAGTTGCTCGTATGGTAGAAAAGGATGTAGCTGGCATAGATATTAATATGGGTTGTCCAAAGAAATTCTCAATGCTTGGAGGAATGGGTGCCTCCCTTCTTAGTGAACCACAGAAAGCGACCAATATTTTACGAAAAATAATTGAAACTGTAGCAATACCAATTACATGTAAAATACGCGTTTTATCCAATCTGGAGGAGACTCTCCAACTTTGCGACACTCTCGCTTCCACCGGAATCGAAGCCATTGCTGTACATGGTCGCACGATTGAGGAAAGACCGCAACATCCCAATCGAAATCATATTCTCAAGCAAATTTCGGATAGGCTCTCGATACCAGTCATTGCGAATGGCGGGTCCAAAGATATTCAACAATATTGCGACATATTCAAGTAATATTTCAACGTGTTTATCAAATATCATACATATATACATAAAAAAAAAAAAAAATTATTTAATTTGTTTTACATTTTACAGATTTAAAGAAGAAACAGGTTGTAGTAGTGTAATGCTTGCTCGCGCAGCTGAATGGAACTGTTCAATATTTCGTAAAGAAGGTCTGCTATCAATGGAAAATGTTATAAAATCATATTTAAAGTATGCAGTTGATTGTGACAATTCACCTTCCAATACGAAATATTGTGTACAGAATATTCTACGGGAGCTTCAGGAATCCCCTCTAGGAAGAAAGTTCCTCAATTCGCAAACACTAGAACAAATATGGTGAGCATTTTAATTATTTTTCTTTGCTCTCTCTATTTTTGCTCAAAAAATTTTTTTTTAGCGAAGTATGGGGATTGGGTGATTATTGTCGATCCAAAAATAAGGAATTTCGAGATAAGGGTTTGTTAGGTCGATTTCAAGTAATGCCAGTAATGTTTGAAAAAGATACAAAGGACAATAATGTTTCTTATAAAAGAAAAATTTATGAAGAGAATGATGTTTCTCTGATGCGTTGTGCTTTTTTGAGGAACAGTTACACAAGAGACTCTGAGCTACCAAAGACCAGATTACTCAAGTGGACCAAGGAAAATCGTAAAAAAATGCCAATATATAATACTCGACAAGAAGATAAACTTTTTTGTTCCATAGTTACTGTCGACGGCAGGAAATATGGTTCCTCCTTTTGGTAAGTTATATTGGAAAAAAGATATTTTTAATTTTGTTTCGTCTTTCTATATTTCTACTTTTTTATTGTATATTTCCTCCTTTTAGGGAAAAAAATAAAAAATGGGCTGAACAAGGTGCAGCTTTGGTATGTCTCTATTTTTTAGGAGTAATCAATAAAGAAAGTCTTTCTGCTAGTGGTAACATCATTTCACGATGATATCTAGGCTTATTCTATTTAATGCATTTAAAGATATTTGATGAGACTATAAAGAAAAAAACGCACACATGTAAATATTATTTCTGTAAATAAATTTTGACTTTTTTATTAAGGATTTATTATGCGTAAGTTTTATTTATTAAACGTACTATCTATTTAATAAAGATTTAGAAATACATCTTGTCCTGTTTTAAACTTATATAATCCAATTATAAATTGCATGGTGATTGGCTAACAAATAGAGAATTTCTAGGGCCTTTGCAGAGATTTCTAAGAATTCTATATTTGATAGCCAATCCTCGCATCTGACAACGTCGATAAATATTAACGCGTGCATAATCATGTGTATTTTTTGTTTAGGCCAAGTTGTTGTTTGTGTGTTGATTAACCTCAAATATTTTATTCAAAAAGAAGAGACTCGTAAAGATCTTATCGCTTATTTAGGGCAATAAGACCTCAGATCCTATATTGGTCAGTCAATGTCAAAGTCAATCAGGATCAAGCAAAAATTGTAGAAAAAAAAGTAATTACGATATTTTGAATGGGTCCGCCAAAGAGGTTTAAAAAAGATAACAGTAAGTATGATTTATATTTCTCTATAGATTATCTTTCGTTTATAAAAAATTGATATTTTTTTCAACTTGTTCGACTTTATTATAGATGCATATTTTGTTCCTAAATTAATAATTAGTCTTATGCACATTACACACTAAAGTAAGTGTATTTTACATCTCATTTACATTTATTAATAATATCTTTACTAAAATATAGGTAAATGGAAAAAGCGTAAGGAGGATTACGATAAATATAACGATGACGATTCGATAGATAGTAATGAAGCAGATGGTGTGCCTGATGCAGCAAAAACTGATATAGAAAAGCAAGATGAATGCACAATCGAAGATGAATTTGGAGCAAAAGACTATCGTTCGCAAATGATTTTAAAGCCAGATAATGCATCTAGACCACTATGGGTGGTAAGATTAAAGTTTTATAAATTTTAAAGAGTTTTAAAGAATTTTTTTTTTTTTAATTTTAAAGAATTTAATTTATCTCACAGAAAAATGTTTGAAGACATAAAGAAGTATCAAAAGGCATCCTAAGAACTATATATTTTTTGCATTTTTTTTTATAGGCACCAAATGGACACATTTTTTTAGAATCCTTTTCTCCTGTGTATAAACATGCTCATGATTTCTTAATAGCAATAGCAGAACCTGTATGCCGACCGGAATTTATTCACGAAGTATGAAGAAAAATGATTTTGATAGCAAATTAAATATTATTAAAAAGAGGAAGGAATATGATGCAATTTTTTCTTTTCAGTATAAACTAACTGCATATTCACTCTACGCTGCTGTTAGCGTAGGCCTGCAAACAGAAGATATAATAGAATATTTGAAGAGATTGAGTAAGACTAGTATTCCTGATGGTATAATTGAGTTTATAAAACTGTGTACATTATCCTATGGAAAAGTGAGTAAAAATAAAATCTATAAATTCTTTTTGTTTAACATTAAAAAACAAACTTTATAAAATATTAAAAATTTTGTATAGGTAAAACTTGTTTTAAAACATAACAAATATTTTATTGAATCGCCATTTCCCGAAGTGCTGCAAAAATTACTAAAAGATCCAGTTATTCAAGAATGTCGATTGAGAAAGCCTTTAGAAGATGTAGAAGGTGATGATGTTGTCACAAATGTTCAAACTAAAACAAAAATCCCTCAGGTTTGTACAAGTAGATGCATTAATAATTATTTGAATAATTTCTAATATGATAATAAAACATGTTTATTTTTTTGTATTGAAAGTTTGGATCAAAAGCACTCGTAAATACTCCTGCATCTAGTAAGACAAATTCAGAAACTGAATCTGATCAAATAATAGCAGAATCAGCTACCATTCCAGAAGATATAACTGCTTTTTATGACAAAATAGATAAAGATGACGAAGATGAAGAAGAAGATCAAGGATTGAAAACAGTTAGTTTTGAAGTGAATCAGGTATATATCTATATTTTTATAAATTTCTTTTTTATTTATTTATATATTATAAAGTATTTATATAAAAATGTTGTCATTGTGAAAAGGAAAAAATTGAAGTTGTACAAAAACGATGCATCGAACTTGAATATCCTTTATTAGCAGAATACGATTTCCGTAATGATAGTGTAAATCCAGATATAAAGTAAGTAATATTACTGAAATTTATCTCGTTTTTTATATCAAAAACTAAAAATGACATTTTAATGAATATGATATTCTAGTATAGACTTGAAACCATCAGCTGTGTTAAGACCTTATCAAGAAAAAAGTTTGCGGAAAATGTTTGGTAACGGACGAGCTAGATCTGGAGTAATTGTCTTACCTTGTGGTAAGTGTATTTGATAAAATTTGCTCAGCCATATTAAATATAACGTGATTTTTAAATAAAGATTATGTCTTTCTAACAGTTTTCAATCTTGTGTATTAAATGTAGGCGCTGGTAAAAGTTTAGTTGGAGTGACAGCCTGCTGTACAGTACGTAAACGCGCTTTAGTCCTATGTAACTCTGGTGTGTCTGTAGAACAATGGAAACAGCAATTTAAAATGTGGTCCACTGCTGATGATTCAATGATTTGTCGATTTACGAGCGAAGCAAAGGATAAATTTATGGGTTGCGGAATATTAATAACCACCTATTCCATGATAACACACACTCAAAAACGATCTTGGGATGCCGAGAATACGATGCGTTGGCTTCAAGAACAAGAATGGGGCATTATGGTTTTGGATGGTAATTTTCATTATTCATATTATTTAAAACAATAAGTAATAAATAAGTAATAAATTCTTTCATAATATAATTGTGGCATGTATTCTTAGAGGTACACACTATTCCTGCAAAAATGTTTCGGAGAGTACTAACAATTGTTCAATCTCACTGTAAATTGGGCTTAACGGCAACGCTCCTGCGAGAAGATGATAAAATTGCTGATTTAAATTTCTTAATCGGTCCGAAATTATACGAAGCGAACTGGTTAGAATTGCAAAAGAGAGGATTTATTGCAAGAGTGCAGTGTGCAGAAGTTTGGTGTCCCATGACACCAGAGTTTTATAGAGAATATCTTGGCTGCAAGATGAGTAAAAAACTGGTTAGAAAGAATTTGTTAATATTCATCTGTGCAATTTTTATAATTTTATACATATGTTTTATTTATTTTTATAATTTCAGTTGTTGTACGTGATGAATCCAAATAAGTTTCGTTGTTGCCAATATTTAATACGATATCACGAAAGACGTGGTGATAAAACAATTGTCTTTTCTGATAATGTGTTTGCATTAAAACATTATGCTGTTAAAATGAATAAACCGTATATTTATGGTCCTACTATTCAGGTAAGTATAGAAATTGTAAGCACTGTGCACAGTAATGATAATTTTAAGATTTTTTTTCACGATTTGTATCATTTATACTTTTTAGAGTGAGAGAATACATATTTTGCAAAACTTCAAATTTAATACAAAAGTGAACACAATATTTGTGAGCAAGGTAGCAGATACTTCTTTTGATTTACCAGAAGCTAATGTCTTGATCCAAATTTCATCACATGGTGGATCTAGAAGACAAGAAGCACAACGATTAGGACGTATTCTTAGAGCTAAAAAAGGTATATATGTTATATATCTATCAACAATGAAGTTATTGTAACTAAAAATTTTATTCAAATTATAGGAGCAATTGCGGAAGAGTATAACGCATTCTTTTATACGCTCGTATCGCAAGATACAATGGAAATGAATTACTCGAGAAAACGTCAACGGTTTCTCGTAAATCAAGGATATGCTTACAAAGTTATCACAAAACTCGCAGGCATGGATGAGGTAAGGATTCGCTCGAAAAGATGATACAATTTTACAATTATATGTATGTTTATAAAGTATTTGTATTATTATTTAGAAAAATAATAGAGAGATATAATATTAATTTATGTAGGAGCCGGATTTAATGTATGGGAACCGAGAAGAACAAGGTCAATTATTGCAGCAAGTTTTAACAGCTAGTGACACTGATGCAGATGAAGAAAGAATACCTAATGAAGGATCAAGAGCGGTGAGCATAATACAAACATAGAATAGATGTGATATATAGATGTAAAACTTTTAAAATAATTAAGTTAAAAACACATATATAATGAAAAACATGTCTTATACATGTGTATTAAAGTAATAAAATACTTTTCCAGATTATACGTAAAACTGGCACTATGACATCAATGTCAGGAGGGGATGACGCTGTCTATTACGAATATAAAAAAGCTCCTAGCTCATCGACAGCAAACAAACATCCTCTTTTTAAAAAATTTAGGACATAAGAGTATTAATCTTTTCCGATTCCAGATTAGAAATGTATAAAATGATAAAAACGTATATCGCCTATCATTATAACATTTAACTATACTATTTTACATGTCGCTCGTAATAAGAATATTTATTGTGATAAAATTACATAATACAAATAATATAAAAAGACAAATGTGTAATTATTAATGTATAATATGTGCAAACTTATGATAAACATATAGCAATATTTATGTATATAAAAATAATATTCATTTGTGCTTTTTCTTTTTTAAAGATGTTTTGGCTGTATAATAGTAACATCAAAATAATAGAAAGTAAAAATTACTTATAAATAAATTACTTTTTACATCCTTCGATATATGTGGCGTCGAGTAATATATTTCAAGAGAATATTGTGAGTGAAAATAATTATTATAAAATAATATAAACTAACAATATAAATAACTGCTTTATATATTTCAACAAACTCGATATTTAAAAATAACACATTAACAAAAAATTCAAGTACAATAAAAGATAAAGGGAAGAAGAAATTTATTTCGATTACTTGAGTATTACAGAAAATATACATAATTCTAGAAATTTTATAACTTTCCAAGATGTTACTAACTGCTCAATTACAGCTACGAGAAAGCAACGTTTTAAATAAAAATTGAAAAAATCCGATAACTGGTAGATAGAGGATAATATGCCGAGAAGTAAAATATTTTAAATTGCGCGCAACTGTAATTTCGACTTGGTGTACTCTTATTGGCCATGTATATATATATATACAGTGTATTTTAAAGTACTATTTTGTATGAAATGTTTTAAACTGATAGAATGAGACAAAATATATCCGGTATCCGATGATTGCATATGTAACCGATCATCGTCGATTTGCTGCGGCTATTTTTCTCTTTGATAATCCAAAAAATAAATCTGTACTCTCTTGCTGGCATTGAATTATATAAATATAAATATATATATATATATATATATATATATATAAATATAAATATATATATATATATATTGGAAGAAGAGCCATGAACTATGATAAAGACGAACGGTCTCTAAGAGGGGGATGTTCTCTGTCTTTCTAATATATATAACTTTTATTTCGCTCTCTATTATTTCTATTTATTTCTTTTATCTCTGTTCGAAACAGAAACAGCATCATCTCTTAGCAGCTATCTCCCTCGGCTCGAGATCATTGGGCAGGATCCCCGCACTTGCGCGCTTTCCAATATATTGTATGTATAGTTCAATGGCTGTTTGTTATCTAGTTATAGGCAAGGTGCAATTGAATCGAAGATAGACGAGGTAACCTGCATATCAAATAAATGAGTCATCTGTGACGAAATAAAAGTGTATACGAGGAATGACGGAGGGAGGAAGAGAGAAAAGGGAAAGAAGAGAGAGAATCGACAGAGTCCAATGAGCAGTGACAGGTGACAAGAACGGGACGCGTTACTGGCACAGGCGCTGCGCGCGCCATGTTAAGAGGCATTTCTGGTTTCATCGCGGGGGCGGAGGCGAGGGCGAGAGGCGAGACGCAAACCGTTCCGCTTTACCGTCAAGCGTCAAGATCCGCAAAGGTCCCTTTCGCTTTCCGTCTCTCTCCATGTCTCGATTCGCGTGACGCGTGACTAGGACGGGAGACTCGATGAATGCCGGAGGAGAGATAATAGTGCGGTAATAGTGCGATTCGCCAGAGTGTGAGAGAGAAAAAAAAAGTGTCAATGCCACGAACTAGCGCGGAGAAAAGTGACGGTGTGACCGGCAAAGGCAAAGGCAAAGGCAAAGGTAAAGGCAAAGGTAAAGGTAAAGCATCGAGTGACTGCGCGTCCTCTCGTACCTCTCATACTCGGTGCAAGATCAAGCCGGTGGACGATGCTCGGCTCGTACATTGTCGACTCGGCGCTTACTCCAAGCGCCCCGTTCGCCCGACGGAAATCTCATTTCAAGCAAGAGCGAAGCATCCGCGGCACGGACGGATCGCGCAGTTGACGCGAACGACGCGAATGACGCGCCTGGACAACTCGGACGCCGCGGTTGTGGACGCGAGGTGGAGGTTATCTAGAGGCTGCTAGAGTAAATTAGAGCGAAAAATAAGGGGCAACGACGCGTCGGACGGCCCGGTTAAAGGTTGTGAATGCGTTTCAACAAGAGAGTACGTTGCCGCCGTCGTCGTCGTCGCCGCCGCCGTCGTCGTCGTCGTCGTGGCGGTCGCAGTCGCCGTTGCAGCTGCGGCTGCCCCGAGGAAACGATAACCATCACCGATGAGTAGAGTGTACGACGCATCGAGTCGCGTCGAGTTGGGTGCGTGCCGCGAACAGACCGATCAGCAACCAGTGCGATAATGTCCGAGTACGAGGATGACGCCCGGATGTTAGATACGTCCGCACGCGAGCAGCGAAAACGGAACGG
>NC_065961.1:3852500-3865000 GCF_021464435.1 Cataglyphis hispanica | reverse complement strand
ATATATGCAAACTAGACGCACCCTACTTTTATTCAATTAAATTCTTAACGTAGAAAATAATTTTGTTTGTAGTAATAATAATTTAATTTCTAGTCGAAGCCATAAAAGTATATTTTGAAAAAATAACTCTTATTCGATTTTAAAACAAAATCGCTGATATTTATCTCAATTCAAGAATTATTTGTTGTAATCATTTGTAATCATTTTTTTTGTCGTTCTATTTAAAAGTTATTTTAAAGTTTTGATAATGAGCCAAAGTTACTCTTTGTGAATTCTTTAATTTTAATTATAACTTTAATTTTATACTATAATACTTTCGACAATTTAATTACAAGTGAAAGGAAAATTACTATAAACAACTATAAATGAAAAACGTAGTGTGAACAAACATGTAAACAGATTGAGATGTCTCTGAAATTGAAAAAGTTGTATTTTTTATCAATTGCAAATATATTGTAACTTTTAAATAGCACGATTGCAAATGGAAAGGAAAATAAAAGCACTTGGAAGTGATTCTTGAATGGAGAAATATCAATGATTTTTAAACAATTAAGTGAGTTACTTTTTTTAAATTAGTTTAAGTGAATTATTTTTTTATGATTTTCATTACGAATTAATTGTTTAAAATTACCATGGACAACTACGAAATGAAATATTATTATTTCCTGTACTGAAAACTTTGTTTATTAAAGTAGGCTGCCATTTTCGCTTATAGATATTGAATCGTTTTATAGCGAGCGATGGAGAAAGAGAAATGACAGAGTATAATAAGCTCATTTCTACATCTTGCTCCGTGTGGACGCATGTAAATGCGAGCATAAACTCAATTGTCTACACCCACCGGATAGCCTTCGCGGTCCGTTGACCGTCTTCGTAGTCATCGCTCAGAGATGGATCTATAGCATATCGTCCTCGTTTTCATCAGCGTATTTAATCCGTGACCCGAGCTCTCATACGAAACGTGACCGCGTTAGAATCAAGCACGACCGCGCATTCTTGGTCCTTGAAATCTCTCCGTTCGTCTTTATATATCCTTCGGAGGTAATAAATAAATACGATCTTGATGAAATTTTTATTTCAATCACTCGAGATTCTAATACAGTACTTAAAAATACAACGTAATTGGATTTATTCTATGACCTCGATGATGACGTCGTTCGCGTCGAATCAAGCGATTCAAGCGCGTGAGCCTTCGTTATCATTATCGCGACGATCCAATTCTCGCCGAGCGGAACATTTAAAAGTCCGCGAATAAAATATTACGCAATTAAACCCAGACGAGCAGTTTTCCCCGAGTGTGTCCTCGTTTCGATTAATTCGCTCGATTAATTTGCTCCGCGACTCGATGACGCAATCGAAAAGAATCGTGGAGTTTGGCCGCGAATTATTCGGGTGTGTCTAAAAAGCGTTTCGCGACAGCTATTACAGAGAACGCGGCAGAATTTCGATGAAACTGGGTATTTCGACGGCTTAAACTGTCAACTCCCTTGGCCGATCGCGCCAGTTAATGAAACGGTGCTCTACGAAACGAGCAATAAAGGGAAATAAAAATACAATGGAAGCGTTTATTGGCTATCATTGGATACCATTGGATGCGTGCGCTCTGCTCCTCCGATTACGAAAATGTTCCATTAGCCTCTCGGACTGAATCTAAACAGACGCATCGTCGAACGGATAGCGAGTAATCGGCCTGCGAATTATCAGCTGTCTGGTTCTATGATCGATACGATACATCATTCGATTATTTCACATTTCACTGTATTTAATTCATGTATCGTTTAGGCACCGCTTTTTTTTTAGGCAAGGAATATATCATATTTTTTTTTTTTATGAGAGCCGATCCATTAGTTGTATCATGTGTGTGTCACATGTATATATAATCGTTTTACAATATTGAAGAATTTAAAATAATTAAAAGTATAAGATTAATATGTATTTTTCAAAAGATTGTATGTACCAAACAATTTTTTTTTTTATGAAAAAATATTCCTTTCTATCTCAAATATTTTTCTGAGATAAATAATTGATAAAGATTGTACTCGATCTTTCGTGATCATTTAAAGGATCAAAAGCTTAATTTTTGCAATCTTAATCATGCGCGATAATTATTATGACAATGATATCGTTCGATAGTCATCTCGGCGATCGATGAATGGATGTGAACAATCTGTTGCAGGTGTAGCAGCATGGTATGATACAAGGAACTAACGATTTTCCGGAAACATGAAGAAGCATCCGCACATCCTTACGTGCATCCTGCTCCTGCTACCTCTGGCGTTTGGCCTCAGCTTGCCTCAGGAGGACGACCTGGTCTTCGACGATGTCGGCGAGGACAATGACAACTCGCCTACCGGATCCGTTCTGGTAAATCATCATGCGCCTCGCGATCGATCTGATCGTTACGAGCACGGATCGTCGTCCAGGGATGGCAGGAGACATACCTCTCGGGTCGAAAGAGCATGGGGCGTGTCGGATTCCGTCGTCCCAGTTGGCCATGTTTTCAAGATGAAAATACCACGGCAGGCGTTTTCGGGAAATGTGGATTTTTACGAGGTAAGGCGGTGACGTGGATAGCAATTTATTCCGTTCGTGAAACGTAATCGAAAAATTATTTGACCAGTGGTCTCGTATTATATGGAGAAATTTTCCCGAAAAAAAATTGCCGCATTAAAATTTTAAATATGTGCAGATATATTTAAAAATATGAAAAAAGCATCACTCTTAAAATTTTGACAAATATATGCACTGTTTCACTTAGATTATTTTATAGAATTATTGTATATGCAATTAATAATTATATGATAAAATTATATACGATTACATTATATTTTGTAGAAAGATTTTATTATCATATAAAGAATGAGGGGAAAAAAAAAAAACTCTCAAGTACCTGTACCCACGCGAAATAAAAGATGCATAGGGAATAAAATTTAGATGGCTCTTCTTTTATATTTATCGAACTTCATCAAGTATGCCATCAAGTAGATCGAAATGTCCGCTGAGTGCTATTGATTTACTTATCCTCGCACACATTTGTCATTTTCTTCTCTCTCCAAGTTCTGCCGAGATGCGGCGTCTTCCATTAAATCCATATTTGCGATTCAATTTGCTCCCCTCGCGGCCGGAAATCCTTCTTAGGTTGAATGGCCCTAGTCTTCCCTTTGTCCTTGGAAATCATTCGGGCAACGCTCGTTCCGTCGTGCAAAACTGATTCAAATGTTTTCGCATTCAATGATACAATGACCCAAATAATTGTCCTTTCACGGAAGAATAATAGTAGAAAAAAAATATGTCATATATTAAAACCATTTCAGGTTCACGGGACGAGTAATCGTGATCGTTTTCCGGAATGGATGCACTGGGACGACTCGGCGTCCACTCTCCTGGGTGTGCCGTTGAAAGAAGACACGGGCAATTATCACCTGACCGTCACAGCTTTCGGTAAGCATCGTGACACCGCCAAGGATCAGTTCATCGTGCAGGTTATACCTGAGAAACTGGAGGAGCTCAAGCATAAGGATGGCAGGGTGAGTGGTTTGAGTGAAAACGTTAACTCGGTAACGAGAATGCGAGCGGGATGAGAGAATCGTTAGCTGCGAAAACGTTTCGCTGGCATCGTTTCAAGTTTCTTATCCAAGTCGAACAACAGGTCTCCGCTGCTATATGCTTGCTATTTTCGCTAATGAATAATACACTTAAAGATGAAAACATATATATGAGAAGAATCGACTTTAATGAATATTTTGAATTACGTTTAAATTATCAACAAGTGATATTTTGATTTCGTTCATGTGTAATATCGATGAAACAAAATAACATTAAAAAAAATTGTTTTTAATCTGTATGAAAAAAAAAAAGAAAATGGAAAGCGCTGTGCGTTTTTTTAGCCTATAATTTAATCTCGCGCGATAAAATCCGCGTTTGATGAATTTTTACTGCGGAATTTAGAACAGCTTTTTTGTCGCGATATAAATCTGTCGAAACGGCTCGTGTCCGCACGTTGCGTTTAAATGTAAAGGAATTATTCCCGCGGACGTTAACTGATTGATACCAATTGATATTAGTACCGCGTGCGTAACGCATGTCGTACGACATACAATTACATACATCACGATCGTATATATTTCGGTCGGCGATCTCGTTCTTTGAAACTTTGCGTGCTAGTAAGCGTAACAAACAAAAGCGACTGATGAAAGGAACGATTTTAATTGCAGACGCATTGCGATGACGGAGAGGAACAAACGGTTCTCACAATATTACTGGATGCGGCCATAGAGAAGCTATCGCCTACCATCAGGACAAACGCCATCGAAAATCTCGCGGGTTTTCTGGGAATGCACACGGTATTGATTTAATCGTTCTCTTTGAGAAGATTGTGATTATTGCTTTTGCATTTTATTTTTTAGAAAAATAATAGTGCATTAATAATATATTTCCGAAAATTAAAATAAAATAATATTTTTGTTAATATCTTAATATATTAAATAATATATTAAATTAATTTTTGTTATATATGTATATGCGGCAATAAAAATGATAAAATTTATTTTATCACTTTGTTGTCTTGACTTTCTTTCTTCTTTCGCATTATGAGTCTGTTGTACAATTTACTTATTTTTATATTCCGCAGAGCGCATTTTCCATGCATTCTCAAGGCGTGAAGGCACTGGGCTCCTCCGTTATTCTTAGCGGACCTGGAAACGTTAGGCTTTCCAGATTTAGAAAGAATCATTTGACTACTATTCAATGGCAGGTGAGATTCGACATATTTAATGATCCTTGTTTAACGGTTGCTCATTTTTATATCAGATATATAAGTGCAGTGACATTTCACGAATCCTTATTAGTTTTTACGGTATCTCATTGATATCCGATAAAGTAACTTTGCGAGAATCAAGTTTGTCGAGCAATAGGATATATCTGTGCACGTAGGTCGGTTGCGACGGCCACTTATGGAAGCATCAAGCGGAATTGTTGAAACAACTGCGGGAACAAGCGGAGGACGGCACTCTAGCAGAAGTTCTACAGTTACCTGTGATATCGTGGCGTGTAAGGACAGATTCGAGCCTCTCTTTGAGAAACAGGAGAGAAGTCGGTTCCGGCAACTACGGTGACGCGGACGGTTACGATGAAAATTACGATGATTATGAGGACAATGAGGAAGATTACGACGGCGAAGAGGGTGAGGATGACAACGAAGATTCACGAGTACCACCGACTTACATGCCGAATGTTCCGGAGCATCCGCACAGGCATCACCACGGCGAGGATACGATCGATTGGAAGGTAAATTATTGCGATACATAATTATCGCGAGAAGTTGCAGGATGAATAAAATATTCCTTGTCCATATGTTATTCTTTTCAGAGCGAAAACGTTGACGAAGAAGAGATAATACCAAGAATGAGGCAAATCGAGCTGGAAAACAGAACAACCACTCCTACTGTAAGTGTTTTCATGGAATTGTACACGATTGCGTGATTTCTTCTTCATCGATAATTATATTTGGAATATAATTTAATTTTTCTATGATTTTTATTAAAATTTCTGTTCGCCTTTTTTCCATGCCATATCGCTTCCAGGTGACTCGTTGCGCTTGAAAAGATTAGAATAGCTATTGGGTATTTTAATGCTGGCCTATTTTTTGTCTCTTGCAAACTTGTATACTTGTCCGTGCAGATTACGTTCTAAAGTGCGCTGTACAGATTGCGACGCGAAAATCTTCGTAAACAGAAGCCTGATACTTTGTTTTATACTCATACATCTTCTTCGTCTAACTAACCATTCGTTTTTTCGTGCCATACATCGCATCTACTAACGATTTCGCAGACAACAACCACTGAACTTACTACATCATCACCATCAACAACTACTTCCACCACTACGACGACAAGTACAACCACCACCCAAGTCGCGCCAACGACTATACCTACTACTGCTAGTAGCATCACAACGACTACAACATCAGCCGATACAACAACAACAGCTAGCATCTCCACCGCTGTAGATCCATCGATAGAATCTCCGAGATTGGAGACCACAAACGAAGAATCCTCGACAGAGAGAACGAAACATGTGGAAGTGGTTGAACCCGTTACCATTTTACCGACTATTCCTTCGGACATCACCACAACTCCTCTTCCTATCACCACTCTACTGTCTCTTAGCACAACGTTCATCCAGACTAGCGTGCCCGATAAAGTCGAGACGGAGATCGTCGCCAGTATCAATAACGTTACGACGGAAGAGGTAATGCTTACGTGCTTTAGCGCTTTTATCATTTGTATTATAGTTCCATTCCGCTATACACACATCAACTTCTTCATACTCATATCGTACCGATTTGTCAAACTGTCGCTTCGCCGAGATAAATTATCTTTGTCCGTTATTAATGATGCGTTTAATAACGGTTTAAACTTCTATCGTGCAAATTTCTCTATAGTTTTATAGCATAGAACTACTATTCCATTCTTCCGAATCGCAGCGAGCGTTCTCCATTTTGATATACGATCTGTTCTTGCTTAGCCGGAACAAATTATGACCTCAACAAGAGAATCATCGACCACCGTACCAACACCAATTGTAATCACGGATGTTAACATTACCACTCCTTCAACTGTAGTCGTAACGAATGTTAGCACTACCATTACTGCGCCTGTGAATGTAACAAATGCCACAACCTCGACTACTAATGCGATATCGTCGACATCGGATCTTCGAACGACGTTGAGCACGACTCCGTCTAGTACCAGCACAACTACGACTACAACCACTACCGTTGCTCCTACTACTACTACTACTACCACTACTACTACTACTACTACGACAGCTCGTGTTATTACGGAGAGTATTGAATATGGCCAAGTAAACTTCCCGCCCAGACGCGACAAGAGATTAAAAAAGATAGCGGTAACTGCCGGCAAACCATTGAATTACGTTATACCGGCCAATACCTTCACCGATCTCGAAGATGGTAATACGAGAAATCTGAAATTGGAATTGTACTGGCACGGTGCGCCACTCAAGACAACTCACTGGCTTCAGTTCAATTCTGATATGCAAGAAATTTATGGACTGTACGTTGGCACTATACTATCTATCGATTTTTATTCTCGAATAAAATAAAGAGATTTTTTTATCAAACTTTTTTTAAACAGGCCTCTCGAGAAAGATATATCTACCTGGAATTACGACCTAGTTGCCACGGACAGCGAAGGCGCCAATGTCTCCGATAGTCTCGACATTCATGTTCAGCAGCACAAATTGAGTCGTAGCGTCAATCACGAATTCACAATTTACTTGAGGATCGATAAACGAAGCGAATTCCCGACAGACGTTAACTGGGAACACAAAGTACGTATTCTTTATTCTTTCTCTCTTTTTCATTGATTATTCGCTCTCGTCCGATTATAGGTAATTCAAAGCTTGGCTGTACTTTACGAAGACAACATCCAGCACATTACAGTTCGTTCCATTGAAATCAATACATCCGATCGTGAACAAGTCATTTTTACATGGACTAACGATAATATTCCAAGAAGTAGCGAATGTCCAAGAGAACATATAAATAAATTATGGCGTGTAAGTAATTTTAATGTATTATCTCTATCTCTTTTTTTATGCAAAAAATTTTATAAATTTTTAAACAAATTTTTTTACAAATTTTGAAAACGTTGTATGTGTTATCAGGTGCTCGTTGATATTAATGGAGATCCATCGTCTTCTCTAAGAAGAGAACTTGCTCCAGAAATTACAGTTAAACGTGTCGTGTTTCAAGGCATAGGGCAATGCGAGGATATGAATCGTCTCGAGGAACCAAAAGTCTCTACCGAAGAGCCAAAAGTTAATTTACCGCCTGTACCGAGAAATCAAGTCGATCACGTTAATGCGACAGTTGGACAATTACTTGTATTTAAAGTGCCGGAAGTATGCATTTTATTAACTCTTATTGTGCTTTTATCAATTATATGAATAATATATTTAACAATTTTGTTACATATTTTTGCAGGATACTTTCTTTGATGCTGAGGATGGATCGTCGCGAAACATGAAGATGTCACTTTTGACTATCGATCGAATACCTATTCCATCTCACGAGTGGCTGCAGTTTGATAGCAAAAATCAAGAATTTTACGGCGTTCCAATGCGCACCGATATCGGCCGCAAAGAATATCAACTGGTTGTCACCGATAAAGACGGTAAGTTTTATCATAGTTTTATTTTCTAAGGTAAAGAATACATTCGTCTATAGAATAATACTGAATTAAAAATTGTTATTTTAGGTGCAAGCAGCACAGATGGTTTAGTCGTTGTCGTTCATCCGGCGCCGCCTATGGCGCACACGGTGGAATTCTCGATGACGCTGGATATTCCTTACGACTCCTTTGCGCATTCCGCGCTTCAGAAGCGTAACTTTATCGAGAAGCTGCGAGATCTCTACGAGGACAAGGACACGAGCGCTATCTCATTGCACAGCATCTCGAACGGTAGTACCGTAATCACGTGGCATAACAGAACTCTACCTACATCGTATTGCGCTCACGAGGAGGTTAACAGGTTACGATCTGTACTCGTGAAAAGTGACAATGATCGACGTTCCGTGACGGACGAGGTGCTGGAAGTGATGGGCTTGAAATTCCCTGTAAAACAGATTACGGTGATTCCGATGGGAATCTGTCTCGGTGAATTGACGGGCGTGCATTCGCCAGATAGCCATGTACCACCGGTGGACGATTCCACGTCGGTCGGCGCGTTCCGCGACGATTACCTTCTCACTTTTGTTCTGCCAGCGATTATTGTCGCCGCTATGCTCATCGTAGCGGGAATCATTGCGTGTGTTCTGCACAGACGAAGACGCAGCGGGAAGATGAGTGTCAGCGAACAAGATGACGAGCGGCAGAGTTTTCGCAGCAAGGGAATTCCTGTGATTTTCCAGGACGAATTGGAGGAAAAGCCAGATCCTGGTAACGATAATTTATTAGTACCATTAATAAAATTATATTGATAATGTATTATTGATCTTTCATACTAACATTATTTGTATATTTCAGGCAATAAATCGCCTGTCATCCTGAAAGAAGAAAAACCACCTCTTCCACCACCGGAATATCAGAAAGCTGAGGACGGGGCTGACGTACCGATGCTATCGAAGGAGAACTCCGAAGAACCATATCAACCGCCACCGCCGTTTGCTACGAATCGCGACACCAATCGACAAAATCGTCCTAAGCCCACTCCGACGTACAGAAAACCGCCCCCTTATGTGCCTCCCTAACAAAATACGGTACACTCGCCTACGCGCAAATATATGTTAGCAATGCTCGGAGACTCACCGATACACAAGCAAAACCAAATCAATTATAAAAAGCAATCTCGAATTGGCGACGATGACAATGATGATCGTGGAATATTGAATGTTTATAGCGACGTTTGAAAAAAAACCCTTCCATTCATCATTTACCATTCAGGTATGACAATATATTGCTTAGCGAGATGTGAACGAAGAGACGAATCATACAGCGAGAATTTTCTCCAAGAACTCACATACGATTTTACTTATTTTGTATATGTACTACTACATACAACGGCACGTTTCATCATCGATCGATAATACGTTCGAAAAAAGATTTCTCTCTCTCTCTCTCTCTCTCTCACAGACACTCTCAATTGTCTAGATTTCACGCGAAAGAAAAAGAAACGATTTTCTAGGAAGTATGGGAATACAAATCACGTGTTGCCTTTCGTAAAGAATTCAATCGTAGGGAAAGATCCATTGCTCCGAACTCGATACGTGAATTTAGTTTAGAGATCGTTGTAGAACTGAGACAACTGTAGAATACTTTATTCGACTTTGTAGCATTCGAGACAGCAACGATACTCGTAAATATTTCAATAATCAGTGCCATTTATTAAGCAATAAGGGTATCCGACTGTGAATAACAGCACGTATAAGTACTACGATTCTACGGATTTATTGCAATTACTGTTTACATAGTCTCCAGGTATCAAGAAACGGACGGATTTAACGAAATACATCGTATTACGCACTTACAACGTATAACACTGCCAGAACGACAAATGATACATCGCCAAGCGAACCAGTTCTTCACGATACATATAAGAATATATTATATAATATAGTATAATGTTATATAATATTATTTTTTATTCCAATTTTTCTTTTATTTCTAAACGTTCCATTTAAATTAATTTGTAACAAAATAAACGAAATTAGATATCAGTTTCGTGAATAGATAAATTGGCTCACTTGGCGATCGCTTTTTACTTAAGGAGAAAATATATTGGAGAGAATTGAAATGTTTTTGAGACATAAATTTAATTAACAAAAAATTTAAAAAAAAACGATTATGATATACATGCAATATGCCATTGCAAAATGACAGCAAATGCTTCCATGGGCACAGTAGGCCATGCAGATAACTTATCTAAGGTAAGAAAAAAAACTGATTATAATAATATATACAAATATAAATAGGTATATATAAATACGTATACATATATACATATTATATCTATATTTGTGCCGTTCGATAGAGACATGAGAGTCTGCGGTTATTTGAATAGCGTAATTTAAATACTGCCAGACCAATCAAGTTATTTGCATTTACTTTTCGCTGTGGGAGGAAGATTTATTTCTGTTTGTTTTACAATTTGTCTCGCTTTATACAACTTTTATGATTTAATAACCGTAATAAATATGTATATTTTTATTATTTTTTTTCGGACCTGTTCACAAACATATATGAGTTAGCATCGAATTAACTCAGAACGAAAATACTGATATATACGCGCAAGTATATAAGAATGAGACTATTTAATTTAGATTTTACATAGTTACCAAGCCAAAAAATAATTAATATTTAAAAAGAGAGTAAAAATAAGGATGTATTTGTAACTACAAAAGAGAGCGTGGCACCTCGCACTCTTTAGGGCGCATTTTTTAAATGTTTTTTGTAATTTTTTAATTGCTGCGCGACTAGATATACACAACTCACTCGCAGTATCATCGTTTGTATGTCTGGTGCGACGAAAGAGTGCGGGATATGGTACGTATGCAACCGTTTCTTCAATACCTCGATAGTTTCCTGATATTTTTGGAAGGAAATGCGAGAAACGAAAAAAAAAAAAAGAAAAAGAATTTCTTATTGCGTTCCGTTTCGAATTTGGAAGCTCCGTTTGTCGACACGGACGATAAATGGATCAACGAATTTGCGGACACGCCTATATACTGGTATGACTGCTAACGATTAATACATATGTAAGATGCTAAGAGAACGTTTCATATACAAAGGCTACGTAAAAAAATTACGATATAATATATTAACTATTATAATTCATGTCCTTGGAACGTAGAGAATTTAAGTATTAAACACAAGAAAAGCTCGTGAAATGCGACTCACAAACTTTTTTCTTTCTTTCGCGAGCAAATATATATATATATATATATATCTCACAACTTTAAATTTTTTTATGATCTTGACGAGAGGCGCGACGTTTGTATAGTTATATATACTAATTGCATGATTCAGCTATGCTTCACATGCTTGCGAAAGATAGAATCGATGAGTTGTTTGTCATGAACTAATGAGTGTTTTTCATCGATCGCGCATCTTGTTTATCGCAGAATCTTTTAAAAAGAGAAAGGAGATTGTAATTGTCGCCTGTATGTGATTGCTCTTTATAACGTTTTATATCGTGAATTAATAAACATATAAGTATGTTTTCTTATCATTTTTTTTATAAGAGTACGAATAAATATCTTGTATGTCAAATTTTCTATTTTAAGATTCGAATATAACAATTTATGTTATCGTAAGGTGGGATTATTCTATAATTGTGATATTTCTTTGTGTGCGATTTTCGTTGAAAGAATAAATATAAATTTCTATTGTGTGTGGATATCAAATTCTAGCGGTTATTCATATTATTAATTTTTACGGAATTAAAACTTTATTATATCTACGTACTGGATTTTTATTTATTATTTCAAGCGAAATCACTCACAAAGTAATAATGTAGTGGCTAATGAAGGAAGAGTAACACCTCTTAGTAGTATAATATTTGAGAATTAGTAAATCAACGGATCATTGTACACATCAGAAACGCGGTGCATCATAAACGGTCAAGAAGAACCTTATATTCCGTTTGTGATCTGCGGTAAACAAGCATAACTCATATCATGCTTCTAATCATATCATTGCTCTACACGTATCCCTTAAGCGCTACAATTGTGTCACTTGTGAAAATGATGATAATGTATGATAAGCATGTATAATATTTATAAGATAGAAGGGACAAAACACCCGAGAAAGGATGCAAAAGAAAAAAAAATGAATTTCTCAAAGAGAGCATATTTGCTAACAGTGACTTTTTTGGCCTGTGTGTGAAAAAATGGTTCGAAAGTATTTTATAACTGTGTAAAAGAAAAAAAGATGATCTGACAAATTGCTATTGTGATCATGACTTTCGTGCATGGCCGC